>NC_134844.1:42950386-43253416 GCF_965363235.1 Mytilus galloprovincialis
ATCAATCCAACATTATTCTGAAAGTAGACAAGTCTCATATAAATTAAAAATTATTTCACATTATTCAACAAGGTAAATTGTCACATGACTTAGATAGTTTCCTTTTAAAATTAGTCTCACTGTGTTTAAAGAGGTGTTTCAACAAAATAGCATTTTCTTGTTAATTAAACACAATTTCTATCTTTAAAACATCATTCATTTAACTTTGAACATATTTCTCTCTTAAACTTTTTGATTCTGACAGTCAAAGTTTAGTTTGAATTAAATTCCTACTTAAAATGACATTATTTCTTGTCATCGGCCTATTGACTATACATTGTATTTTAAAACAGACAACCCCACCTGAAGTACAAAAATTCATAAATTTCTTAAATAAAATTAAAACTTGGTTCCTAGATTTTTATACCTAAGGAATATAGGAATGCTGTTTTAATAGTTTCAATGAAGTTTAAATTCAGAAAATACCACTGCATATATATTAAATTTACATTTTATTTCTAGCTTTCGAACATATATTCTGATGAAAAAGGCAACTGTTTTTACCTGTTTATACCAGCATGGCTTTCCTCTTCTAGTTATAGATTTATCCATGATGTCATCAGCAACTAAGAAATATGCCTGAAGCTGAAAAATTTCCATAAAAATAAATGAAATGCTCATAACTATATATGATTATCTTTCTCATACTTCCCCCTAGATCTACTCTTATTTTGAAATCATTTTCATATCAGAGCAAAAAAAATAATAGAAAATTTTATATAATTTTTACTTGATCCACTAGTACTATGTAAGTTTTATAAATGTATAATTTGGTGTTTTCTTTTTGTTGTATACATGGTATATGCTATAAATACCAAAACAAATTTAAACCAGATGCTCCGCATGGCGTAGCTTTATACGACCGCAGAGGTTGAACCCTGAACGGTTGGGGCAAGTATGGACACAACATTCAAGCTGGATTCAGCTCTAAATTTGGATTGTGATTAAATAGTTGACACAGCATAGGTTTCTGACACAGAATGAATGTGTTCTAATGAACTTAAATTTTTTGTTTTCTCTTAGAGCAATTCACTATGCTGTTGAATATTAATCCTCTCAAAAAAATGTTTGAAGAAATTTTCTTTTTTATTTATGAAATTTCAAATGAGAAAAATTGAACCCAATTTTTTTAATCACATCCCCCTTTCCCTTATTCCAAAACTAATCTCAATTAAAATTTCTAATGGAGTTTGCAACAATAACTACTCATTTAAATACATCATAAAATATTAAGATGTAAAAAAACTGCTTGTTATCACTGAATGGTAAAGATTATTTTAATTTATCAGTTGGTAGTAAAAAGTGAATATACATTGTATATAGTATATAACAAAGATTTAAGTTGATTCTGGACAAAGAAAGATAACTCCAATTAAAAAAAAATCTTGCTATTGCACAATATTTTGCAATTAGATATTTCTTGCTTACTATTCTGGACAAAGAAAGATAACTCTAATTAAAAAAAAATTTGCTATTTCACAATATTGTGCAATTAGATATTTCTTGCCATTGCGCAATACTGTGCAATTGAAAAGACTTGCTATTGCACAATACTTAATAAAATATGAAAACTGGGCCCATAATAAAAAATCTAAGTACATTTTTGGATTCAGCATATCAAAGAACCCCAAGATTTCAATTTTTGTTAAAATCAGACTAAGTTTAATTTTGGACCCTTTGGACTTAAGTGTAGACCAATTTGAAAACAGGACCAAAAATGAAGAATCTACATACACAGTTAGATTTGGTATATCAAAGAACCCCATTTATTCAATTTTTGATGAAATCAAACAAAGTTTAATTTTGGACCCCGATTTGGACCAACTTGAAAACTGGGCCAATAATCAAGAATCTAAGTACATTTTTAGATTCAGCATATCAAAGAACCTAACTGATTCATTTTTTGTCAAAATCAAACTAAGTTTAATTTTGGACCCTTTGGACCTTAATGTAGACCAATTTGAAAACGGGACCAAAAGTTAAGAATCTACATACACAGTCATGACAGTTAGATTCGGCATATCAAAGAACCCCAATTATTCAATTTTGATGAAATCAAACAAAGTTTAATTTTGGACCCTTTGGGCCCCTTATTTTGTTGGGACCAAAACTCCCAAAATCAATACCAACCTTCCTTTTATGGTCATAAACCTTGTGTTTAAATTTCATAGATTTCTATTTACTTATACTAACGTTATGGTGCGAAAACCAAGAAAAATGCTTATTTGGGTCCCTTTTTGGCCCCTAATTCCTACACTGTTGGGACCTAAACTCCCAAAATCAATACCAACCTTCCTTTTGTAGTCATTAACATTGTGTTTAAATTTCATTGATTTCTATTTACTTAAACTAAAGTTATTGCGCGAAAACCAAGAATAATGCTTATTTGGGCCCTTTTTTGGCCCCTAATTCCTAAACTGTTGAAACCAAAACTCCCAAAATCAATCCCAACCGTTCTTTTGTGGTCATGAACCTTGTGTCAAAATTTCATAGATTTCTATTTACTTAAACTAAAGTTATAGTGCGAAAACCAAGAAAATGCTTATTTGGGCCCTTTTTGGCCCCTAATTCCTAAAATGTTGGGACCAAAACTCCCAAAATCAATACCAACCTTCCTTTTGTGGTCATAAACCTTGTGTTAAAATTTAATAGATTTCCTTTCACTTTTACTAAAGTTAGAGTGCGAAAACTAAAAGTATTCGGAAGACGACGACGACGACGACGACGCCAACGTGATAGCAATATACGACGAAAATTTTTTCAAATTTTGCGGTCGTATAAAAATACTATTATATGAATAACATGTTTTTCTAAGGACCTTAAACATATTCATTTGAATCTACATATGTATATTATCAACAGTATTATAGTTTTTACCCATTCTATACACCATCCTAGAATTCTTGCTAGTTTTATGTCCTCATTGGAAACGTCTTTTACCAGAAGTTTGTATGTTGTTACTACTGAGATTCCACGATTTTTTTTACCAAATGGTACATTGTATTCAGAGACCTACAAAAAATTGAACTTCATACAAATCAAGATTGAAACATACATTTGTTAATTACTGAAAAACAAAATATATTTGGCAAACAGGAATTATGCACACCTAACAATTAAATGTTAAAAATTGTTGACAGGGATATAATAATAATTATGCATATAAATATGAGTTTTTTATATCAACTTTTAGTTGTCATATGTCATAAATGTAACTGTCAGATATAAAATTAGGGTTTTTTTTGTGTGTTTTTTCTTCAAGTTTTCATCTGAATGTAGGATATCAATATGTTTATAGTATCTGTGTCATACTTGTAGTCTGTCTACATGGTCTATTTGAATAACATCAGTTAAAAGAATTATTTTAATACAAGATAACATTTCTAATGTTTCTGGTTTTGATTTGGATTGTTGACTGCTTGCAATGTTTATAATAAAGTACATGTATTAAGATTTGTGGCTTTCCTTTAAAATGTTTACAAATTACAGATAAAATTTAAGCGTAGTGTTTTGTTCATGCTAAATTAAGCAGCTTCCATCTTTTTATATTTGTATTCAATGTCATTAGAGAAGATATAAGAAGAAACTATACTGTATATGTTCCAGACCGTACGAGTATTTGGACCGTACGCGTACGGTCTGGACCTTATGCGTACTTTTTCAATATACGCATACGGTCGGACTAATATTAAGAATTTGGTCAAGTTTATTAGATACAAATGTATATAACAGATCAACATAACTTTTATCTCAAATTTACATAAAAAGTTGAATAGTTATTGAAATAAAAGCTTAATATTTTAACTATTTGTAAAAAATCAGGCTTATTTAATCTGTTAATCTCCTGTACTTAGCATGTCAGTAATTCATTAATTACAGCCCAGTATGCTCATTGACATTGAAGTTATCGGAAGTAAACATAATGTGGGAGGACAATTGTTTTAGAATATTTAGGAACTTTACAAAAAATGCATATGCAAAGGAACATGCATGAACAAAACATGTTAATGTTAAAAATATATGACGTTCCTTGTGGAAGCAAGTGTCATCTTGGGCCAGAGTAACAAAATAGGATTTACGGATATAAAATTAAACAAAATTTTATATTTAATGTTAATTGTTCGCTTATTCACTTTCTCCATCTAATTGTAATAATAACAATTTGTATAACTAAAAATAAAGATTTTGATAAATGTTCGTTAACATTTAACCCATATGATCCCAAAACATGTATGGTCAGCTGGACCGTACGCGTACGGTCCAAATACTCGTATGGTCTGGAACATATATTTATAACATAATAATAATGCTTGGTCTTTGAGACGTCCTTCTGCTTAAGATGTCAACGTTTAAAACACTGTTAAATATATTAGCTAAAGCACTGTCTATTTTACACTGACAATTACTTCGCTAATTTAATGTAATTGCTTGAATAATAATACATGCAACACCTAAATTCCTATGTTATTAGTTACATTGATTACTGATTACATGTGATTACATTACAATTCAGCTGATTATGATTACACCATGTCTGTTTACAACATAAAGTCTACAGACAGGTCTCTATCACTGATCTAATAGATAATTATATATAATTACATAACTAAGAAGTTTCAAAGTCAATAGACCATGACTTAAATAAACATTTTCATCCTCTTCTTTCGGCATTTAGGTAAGGTTTTGGTTGCAAAACTGCACTTATAAAATAATAGAAGACTGGAAAAAAGCTCTGGATGAGAACAAATTTATTGCTGCAATTTTGATGGATCTATCTAAAGCATTTGATTGTTTACCACACGATTTACTTTTACTTAAATTGGAAGCATACAGTCTGTCTAAAAATCCCCAAAATTATTAAAAAGTTATTTAGAAAACAGAAAACAATGCATTAAAATTGGAAGTTCTTACAGTGAATGGGATCGTATGTTTAAAGGCATACCACAAGGGTCAATTCTTGGTCCAGTTCTTTTCAATGTCTTCATAAATGACATATTTCATTTTGTACAAAAAAGCACTATTTATAATTATGCTGATGACAACACTGTATCATACAGTGATCAGAATTTAGATAAAGTTGTTGAAAGTTTAGAAACTGATAGTTTAAATCTAATAAACTGGTTTTCTATAAATTTAATAAAGGCTAATCCTGACAAATTCCAGGCTATAGCCATTGGGAAAAAAAACCAAATAAACATAATTTGATATTTGATTTAAATGGAAACAAAATTTTTTGTGAAGAACATGTTAAACTTCTTGGAATAACTATAGACTCGGACTTAAATTTTAACAATCACATATCTGAAATATGTAACAAGAGGCTCTCAAGAGCCTGAATCGCTCACCTTGATTCTTTCGGTTAAATCTCTCATCAATGATTATTTTGGCTTTTCAATTTATTTATATGTTTTTTGGATCGTCCTATTTTCTTCAAAAGCCAAAAAAAATAATCATTTTCTCCTATGTTCTATTTTAGCCATAGGAGCTATGTTTCTTGACATACAAGGAAATAAAATATAAAATTTATACTAGATACTCTGAAACTCATTTAGCCTAAGTTTGGCTGAAATTGATACAGCAGTTTCAAAGGAAAAGATTTTTTAAAGTAAGTCAATATGATGAACAAATTGTGAAAAAAGTCTTTAAAGGCCAATAACTCCTTAAGTGGTCAATTGACAATTTTGGTCAATTTGACTTAATTGAAGATCTTACTTTGCTGAACATTATTGCTGTTTACAGTTTATTTCTATCTATAATTATATTCAAGATAATAAACAAAAACAGCAAAATTTCCTTAAAATTATCAATTCAGGGGCAGCAACCCAACAACAGGTTGTCTGATTCATCTGAAAATTTCAGGGCAGATAGATCTTGACCTGATAAACAATATTACCCAACATCAGATTTGCTCTAAATGCTTTGGTTTTTGAGTTATAAGCCAAAAACTTCATTTGACCCCTATGTTCTATTTTTAGCAATGGCGACCATGTTTGTTGATAGATCATAACTTCGGATACAATTTACAAACAAGATACCCTAAGGAACATTCAGTTAAAGTTTGGAAGTATTTGGCCCAGTAGTTTCAGAGGAGAAGATTTTTATAAAAGATTACTAAGATTTACGAAAAAAGGTTAAAATTGGCTATAAAGGGCAATAACTCCTAAAGGGGTCAACTGACCATTTCTGTCATGTTGACTTATTTGTAAATCTTACTTTGCTGAACATTATTGCTGTTTACAGTTTATCTCTATCTATAATAATATTCAAGATACATGTAATAACCAAAAACAGCAAAATTTCTTTAAAATTACCAATTCAGGGGCAGTAACCCAACAACAGGTTGTCTGATTCATCTGAAAATTTCAGGGCAGATAGATCTTGACCTGATAAACAATATTATCCCATGTCAGATTTGCTCTAAATGCTTTGGGTTTTGAGTTATAAGCCAAAAACTGCATTTGACCCCTATGTTCTATTTTTAGCAATGGCGACCATGTTTGTTGATAGATCACAACTTCGGATACAATTTACAAACTAGATACCCTAAGGAACATTCAGTTAAAGTTTGGAAGTATTTGGCCCAGTAGTTTCAGAGGAGAAGATTTTTGTAAAAGATTACTAAGATTTACGAAAAATGGTTAAAAATTGACTATAAAGGGCAATAACTCCTAAAGGGGTCAACTGACCATTTTCGTTATGTTGACTTATTTGTAAATCTTACTTTGCTGAACATTATTGCTGTTTACAGTTTATCTCTATCTATAATAATATTCAAGATAATAACCAAAAACAGCAAAATTTCCTTAAAATTACCAATTCAGGGGCAGCAACCCAACAACAGGTTGTCTGATTCATCTGAAAATTTCAGGGCAGATAGATCTTGACCTGATAAACAATATTATCCCATGTCAGATTTGCTCTAAATGTTTTGGTTTTTGAGTTATAAGCCAAAAACTGCATTTGACCCCTATGTTCTATTTTTAGCAATGGCGACCATGTTTGTTGATAGATCATAACTTCGGATACAATTTACAAACTAGATACCCTAAGGAACATTCAATTAAAGTTTGGAAGTATTTGGCCCAGTAGTTTCAGAGGAGAAGATTTTTGTAAAAGATTACTAAGATTTACGAAAAATGGTTAAAAATTGACTGTAAAGGGCAATAACTCCTAAAGGGGTCAACTGACCATTTCCGTCATGTTGACTTATTTGTAAATCTTACTTTGCTGAACATTATTTCTGTTTACAGTTTATCTCTATCTATAATAATATTCAAGATAATAACCAAAAACAGCAAAATTTCCTTAAAATTACCAATTCAGGGGCAGCAACCCAACAACAGGTTGTCTGATTCATCTGAAAATTTCAGGGCAGATAGATCTTGACCTGATAAACAATAATACCCCTGTCAGATTTGCTCTAAATGCTTTGGTTTTTGAGTTATAAGCCAAAAACTGCATTTGACCCCTATGTTCTATTTTTAGCAATGGCGACCATGTTTGTTGATAGATCAAAACTTCGGATACAATTTATAAATTAGAAACCCTAAGGAACATTCAGTTAAAGTTTGAAAGTATTTGGCCCAGTAGTTTCAGAGGAGAAGATTCTTGAAATAGTTTACGACGACGACAGACGACGACAGACGACGAGACGACGGACGACGACGGACGCCAAGTGATGGCATAAGCTCACTTGTCCCTTCGGGACAGGTGAGCTAAAAAGGCATCAAGTAAATTAAATATTCTAAAAGGTATGGGTAAATATTTAAATAGGCTAGGTAGGTTAACAGCATACTACTCTTTCATACTTTCGAATTTTAACTATTGTCCAGTAATTTGGCACTACTGTAGTGAAAAAAATTCTTTTAAAATGGAAAAAATTCAAGAAAGAGCTCTAACATGTCTAAGATTCATTTATGAAGATTATAATATTCCTTACGAAAAACTGCTAGCAAAATCTAAATTTAAAAATAAGAAGAATAAAAACAATTGCAATAGAAACATTTAAAATAATTCACAAAAAAAGTCCGAGCTACCTTCATGATTTGATTGATATAAAAATTAACAAGTATGATTTCAGATCACAGGAAACAGCAGTACTCCCAAGAGTTCGAACTACTACATTTTTGTGTAAGTATGGCTTAAGATCGTTTCGCTATAATGCTGCACAAATCTGGAATAAGCTACCGAACAATTGTCGAATGGAAACATCTTTTGACCAATTAAAAAAATTGGTACATTAAACATGGGAACCAAGTAACAGCTCATGCCAGTGCAGTGCATGCATATAGTGTTTATGCCTGTTTTATTTTACTTTTATTTTTGTGTGACTATATCATGTATATGATTTGTGCAATCTTATTAATAACTTGTGCTATGTTTTAAGTGTACTATATATACTTTTAACTTAAATATGTCATTTATGGTATCTTACTATGCATTATATGTTTAAAATTGTGTTGTTTTCATGACATAAAATTGTATGTGTGTATTGTATTGTGTGTGTGTGTGTTGTTTTTTGTTATTAAGTCGATTTGAAAAGCTCTAGTGTGTTATGTAGTTTATTGAATATCGACTCTAAATAAAACTTTGAATCTTTAATCTTGAATGACTGAGGGGACAGGACAACATATCCTCAATGTAATATCTATAATACTAAAATTACGAGGCCCAATTTATCAGCCGGCATCAGGTAAAAACGACATATCAAAGAATTCAACTTTATATATAGCTAATATAGGACAATTGTGTAGATTAAAAACTACACCACTCCAGACCCTTTTGTTTTCCACATAATTAATATTGCCAATAATTAACAAGTTCCGGGTCGAATCCGGTACCGATACCAAAAGTATATGCACCTGTTACCCATTACCTTATCTGTACGTTCCGCATCTAACAGGCGCACCACCAAATGGTGTATTTGATTTTACTATATACACGGGTCATAATCACAAAGTCGACACAACTAAATTCAATCATTGTCAAATTGTTCCCAATTGTAGTTTTTTAATTAGTAAAACTTTCTAAGATAACAATACGAATACTAAAAATTTGGACTAAGGCGTATAGGTACAGTTTTCAATTTGTAGCGGGCATGATGCAAAACAGCGAATAAAAGATTTGAACTTTATTGGACAATGCTGTTGATTAAAAAATACTCAATTCCAGGACCTGAATATTACCAATAATTGAAAAGTTCCAGGTTGACGGGTTCAAACAGAAAGATTTGAAAGCAGAGAAAACTGTGTATCTTATAATCGATAATCGGCACGACTTTACCAGATGACAATACCAATACTAAAATAAGGCTTACGCATAGTTACATGTATATACTTTAATTCAGTCACTGACCCGCGATATCACGGGTGTGTTCTAGTCTATACTATAATGCAGTCCTAAATCACCCTGATTTTACATGTAGGACAGGATCACTAGTATGAGTTGTATTATTAAATATTGTATACTGTACCTCTTTAAACCAATTTACAGCATCAGTAATTTCTTTATTGTCTGACCATCTCTGGTGCAAGATATTTACAATTTCAGGAAAGAGATCATCAAACTGTTCCAGTTCACTGGGTTCTAATCTTTGAACTTTCCTTGGAATTTCTGATGTCTCATCATGTCCATTTAAAGCCATTATTACATGTATCTGTGTATTGATGTTTGTCTGTGAAGAAACGAAACTAACTACATGTACATTATTTTCCATTTGGAAGTTATAAAATGTTCACATGGTAAGGCCAAATAAAAAAAGTATGTGTGGTTCCAGTTACATCTGAAAAAAGTTAGGGTAGGAAGGTAAGGATTTTTTTTTATTTTATGTTTTTTTTTTACATTGAGTCTATGGGAGCAACATTCTGACTTTAACAGTGCTTAATGAAAAATGACAATAAATTTTTTAGGGTAGGCTATTTTTAAGCCAAAAAAGTAGGGACGATAGGGTTACTGGAACCACACATATACTTTTATTTGGCCTAATATACATGTATGTATATAAATAAATTGTTTTATTTTTCTTTCTCTCTATCTAGTTTAAAACAAGGCCACAATTAAAAAAACATTTGGTTTGCCCAAACCCTACCCAAAGGTTGAGACAGTGGGTAGGTAGGTAGGCATTTTCTCTTTTTTTTTTCAAAAGAGAAATTGAAGTATCGGGTGTCTATTAGTCTTCATGCCTATCTGAATAAAAAAAAACTTCTTCAAATCAATTAAATAAAAGAATTTGAATAGGCAGCTTTTTTCTGGGTAGTAGCGTTTGGGCAAACAAACCTATTCTTTTTTATGGCCCAACTAGCTAGCCATTCAGGCAAAATATCATGATATATAAGTTGTAAGAAAGAGAAATTCATTTGTTGAAATTCTGTTTTTACACAAGAAATTTTAAACTGCGGGTCTGGATTGGGGGTTCCTTCATTTCTGTATTCTTAAATATTTTAGGTCATTTTTCTCTGTTCTTTAATTTATAATCATGTATAATATATATGTCCATTATTCTGTCATGTCTGTATTCTTTAAATTTAAGTACCTCATCATTCTCAATCTTTATTTTTTGTATAATTTTTCTCTATTCTATAAAATTTTTGCCATGGTCGGAAATGGAAACTAAAATTTAGCAACTTTTCCATTTGTAAAGGAGCATAACTCTAGTACAGTTAAAGTGACATTTCCAAAATTCAACCTTGATTTAGTGTTTTGCGGTAAAAAGCATTGTGTAAAAGTGTCATTACATTTGGTTGAGGCAAACTTAAGTTAGATAACGGAAAGCAATTTTAGGACATACATGTACATTCAGACGGATAAAGGTGAAACTCAATGCCCCCTCTGTTATGGCAGGGGCATAAAAAAAGGTTATTATTTTTTCTACTACAAAATGTATCTATAAACCAAATCTTACATTTTCAGGACCGAATTCAGGTCTATAGTGTAACCCCTTGGAATCATATTTTGATAATGTTTAAAAATGTGTTTTTATAAGAAATAATTTGGAAATTCCAGAAACCTGAATCACTTTTGACCTGGGACTATTTTATAGGAACATATGTAGATTTGTTCATTTATTACATCAGTAGGCTAGCTTTTATTATCATTTTCTGAATACCTGCAGTTTAGATGTTTTAAATGTTATTACAATATTACTGTTACTAAAGATTTTTGAATTTATACAGTGTTGAACTTTTAATTGACTTTAGTGTTTATGTTCACTTTCAAGAAAGAATTCATTCCGACTACACCAGGATTCATTTTTTTATGTGACCAGGATTCATTTTTTTATGTGACCAGGATTAAAATTCCCTTTATCACACTACATTACAGTACATGTACAAAATGTACCAGTAGATTTCTAGACTTACTAACATGTACAAAATGTACCAGTAGATTTCTAGACTTACTAGCGTAATCCTGTTAAAGTGTATCATTTGTCGTCCTTGTATAAATGAAAGGCACTATAAACTGAAACTTATACATCCAACACACCCAACAAAACAGCACAAACATCACATATATGTTAGACTCAGATCGACGTCCGGTCTCTAATCGACGTCTGTTCCTCAAATAGACGTCCTTTTCACAAATCGACGTCCAAATGTGACTTCACATTCTCAAATCGACGTCCAATATTTTGATACTCAAATCGACGTCTAATGTGACGTCGTGTGTTGCCAAAACGACGTCCTATTGATTGTAGTCGTCTTTAATCGATGTTCAATTTCCGTAAATAATAAATTACTGAACTTAATTTACACTTATACATATAAAATTGAGAATGGAAATGGGAATTTACATGTTTACTAGGGTTCTTATTACAACTTAATTTTCAAATATTTATACATACTTTCCATATAGCTTGTTTTCAACTCGAAATAGGTAACATGCATATTTTAATGTTTATCTTGATAAAAGTTATCCCAATCGATGTACATAATAGTGTGTCATTCCTATTCATATTGATAATGAGAAAGCAACCCAACGACAAAGAAAACCAAACGACATATAGGAGCATTATCTAATGTGCAACAATAGACAAAATAAAGAAGTACACTGGGGCAATTGTTTTGAGAGTATTTTAATTTCGGACTCTATAGGACATTTTTAACAAATTTCTGATTTTTACACCTGGAGTGAAATGTATACGCTAAAAAATGGCATTATGTTTTATGTTGTGCTGTTACTCCACTGTTCTAGGTTAAGTGCTCACACACATGTTTAACCTTGACATATTCTTTATGGGCCTGTAGTGTAGTGGCTTTCGATGATTTATGGCTGTCATATTTGTTTTTCGGAAGAAAAAAAATATAAATAAGTGGGGTCCGTGAATTTTCCAATTTTAATTGTTTATATTATTCATATTGTGATTTTTTTATAGCCTTTGTGGTATGCTTTTTTTATCATTGTAGAAAGTCATACGGTTGCCTATAATTGCTCACATCCATTTTATTTGAACTCTGGTGGAAAGATTGGATATCATACCACATCTCCTTAGTTTTATGTAATCTCTAAAAGTTTGAAAATTGATATCACAACCTGTTTACATACTTATTCTAGCATGTAACAAACATATTATGTTTGGAGGTCTAAATGTTTCAGCTGCTGTCGGTTTAGTTCAATTTGGTTTTCTGGGTCTAAAACGGACGTTTATTAAAGTGCTAAAAATTGGACGTCGATTAGAGAAGCCAAAACAATGGACGTCGATTAGATAGGCAAAAAAATGGACGTCGATTTGGACGTCGATTTGAGGAACGGACGTCGATTAGTGCCCGGACGTCGATCTGAGTCTTACATACATGTATATACCCACTTTAGTCTTATAATATTGATATATATCAGATAAATTGTTCCCAGGACTTAAATTAATTGAGCGTTAAACTGATGTTATAAAATTCCATGGGGAGGGAGAGGTTCTTTGGGTTGGAACTCCCCTCTTTTTGATGAGCAATGCATTTGAATAACTCATAGGTAGGGGTCCCAGAAAATATCAAAATAGCCTTGCCAGACGTCATTATTATTTGAACTAGTTGGACCCCTCCACTTTTAGCTACAGAAGTGAAGCTCTTAGGTCCTTATGGTCCGCAAATAGTAATCAAAAAATAACATAAGGACCTAAGAGCAACGGTTTCGCAGCTACTCCCCTTTATCATGGGTTGGACACACCCCCCCTTTTTAAAAATGACTGGATCCGCCCTTGATAAGACAAAACTGTGGGCGATAATCGAATAGTCAAAAACCAACTTATGTCTTGCTGACAATATAATGTTTTAAAAATACATTACAATGTTATGACGAAAGCTAACAGTAACACGTTTCCGGAGGTTCACTCTGCCCCATGCAGGGCCAGACCCACAGGGAGTCTGATTATCGACCCCCATAACCCCTGCCGAAAATTCTGCTTCCTATCATTACCTGCTTGGTTATGTTTATTTTTACTGACCTCTTTAGTTTGTTTGTATACAATTATGAATTCTTAGAACTCATTCCTTTCAACTTTCAAAACAGAAAAAACTGAGTCTTGTTACCTCTGTGAGTCAATCATGAATTAACGCAGCGTGTACAGGGAACGAGAATATAAATGAAAGACTAAAATTAACTCGGATGATGATTGGTTTATTCTGCTTCTAAAAATACACAGAACTTTGCGGTGTTTTCCTACAAAGAAGTTTAACTCGTCCCTACAACATTTCGTCCTTTTCAGAAACCAATGAAGGTCGTTGCATCAAAAAAGAAATATGGGACCATCAGCAAGAATGTCATTCTTTTTACATTTTTTTTTTTTTTTTTTTTTTTTTTTTTTAAATTTAAAATATATTTAGACCGTGGCCCCAATGAGACCCACTCCACAGGGGTCAGTTCTTGGACCAAGTATCTTCTTGTACTATATTAACGACGTTTATTTGCAGACACCACAATAGTTTATTTGGCAATAAAATCAAATTCCGATGTATCCATATAACTAAAAGATCTTGACAAACTGGCATCGTGGGAACTTAGTGGAAAATGGCATTCCACCTAGATAAGTATAATATGTAATTTCAGTCACCAGAAATAAAACAAAAATAACCGACCTCATTTAACTACACATTACACAATCATTCATTAGCACATGTAACAACAGCAAAATATCTAGGGGTCACCGTCAGTTCCAACCTTAAATGGAATGTGCATCCGTAAACAACCGCTATGCAAGAAAGCTAATAGCATACTAGGCTTTCTAAGGAGGAACATGAACATATTAAGCTCAACATCCATTAAAGAGCAAGCATATAAGTTCCTAGTAAGACCATCATTAGAGTATGCTTGCTTTGTAGTTGAGATCTATACTTCCAACAAGACATAGACTTTAGATGGCATTGAACAAGTTCAAAGGAGGACTGTGCGTTTTGTTACCAACGAATACATAAACATCTCAAGCGTTGGTAACACGGTCAACATCTTGGATAGCGCAATCTCTCTGACAGAAGAAAAGACTCCAGATTGGTAATGCTTTATAAAATTGAACACGGAAAGGTTGAAATACCTAAAAATAATAAATTTATCCAACAAAAAAGACAACAAGACATTATAATTCGAACAGCTTCCAAATTCCATCCTAATGAAAACACAATACAGAGAATCCTAATTTTTCGTATTAAAAAAAAAAAAATTGTATATTTATCAATCTATGTCTTGTCGTAAGTTTCTTTCTGTGACATACTGTTGAATTTGTTGAAGGCGGTCACTATATGGTAGAATAGAATAGAATAGAATAGAATAGAATAGAATAGAATAGAATTCTTTGAAAAAGAAATAAAACTGATATTTTTTTCCGTCGATAAGATCTTTGTAATTAAAATAGTGAACATTGTTTATTAACAATTTTGTGTAAGGGGTAGATTAAGCGCCGACACACATATTTAACCCGACACATTCTGTGTGCGTCTGTGCACAGTCAAGAGCATACACTTCGTGTGTTGCTGTATATCATATAAAAAAGAAGATGTGGTATGATTGCCAATGAGACAACTTCAACAATGAGCAAAGCCCATACCGCATAGTCAGCTATAAAAGGCCCCGATAAGACAATGTAAAACAATTCAAACGAGAAATGAAATAAAAATGAACAAAAAACAAGTATGCAACACACAAACGACAACCACTGAATCACAGGCTCCTGACTTGGGACAGGCACATACATAAATAATATGGCGGGGTTAAACATGTTAGCGGGATCCCAACCCTCCCCCTAACCTGGGACAGTGGTATAACAGTACAACATAAGAACGAACTATAAAAATCAGTTGAAAAGGCTTAACTCATCAGATGGACAAAAATACAAGTGGACGTGACCTGTCCTTGAAGGCATAAAACTTTGCTCGGTGCTCGGAGCACAAAAATCATGCTCGAAACATGAAATCCAGCAATTTGATTGGTTGATTTTCGAGTCTGAGTACAAAAATCATGCTCGAAAGTTTTATGACCGTGAGGCCTGGTACTTATATATCCCGACACAAAAAGACACAATGAACAGATCTGAGAGATATTTGTTTCTCGTGTCATTGTTTTGGAGATTCGGCATAGTGGAAAATTTGACATAAGAAATGCATGTTATATACTAGGGATCTGCTCATGATTTTGTCCTGAGTACCCATGTAGGAGGTAAATCCTAGTTGAATATCTTCAAACAAGAACAATCATAGATAAATTGACTTTCCTTTTTTGAATGCCTACATTTACTAGTATAATTTGATTCGAAAAGGCCTACCATGGGCATTTTACAGTTTGATTGGGTAATCACGGTTTATAATTCTGTACTTTCTACCTAACATCTAATAAGACATCAAAATATATAATACTAGTAATTTCCAACAATTTATCACATAAGTGTTAATGCCTAATATTTGTGATTTCGATAAGTTTTTTTTTTACCGAACTTGGCTACCTGTGAGAGTATTGTACGGTTGGTCTAATTTGGTGTGATTTTGGGAAGTGTTAGGCCTAAATATATCCAACTTTTGATTGATAAGACAAGCCGAGAATTTAGTCTGCAGACATGGTCGAGACATGTACGTATATATATATATATGCACTTTGATGCAAAACTTTGGAAACGATGTGTAAACGTTACATCAGTGAGTAATGGGCTGGTAATAAGTACTTGTCCTTTATTTTCTTTTATTAACCAACTAAGTACATTATTGCCAAAAATGACTGGTTATTAAAAATAACATATTTTCTGTAATGGCCCTGTTTTTTTCTGTAATGGCCCTGTTTTTCTGTAATGGCCCTGTTATTTCTGTAATGGCCCTGTTTTTCTGTAATGGCTCTGTATTAATGCCCAACTTGTCTGTATTTAGCCCAGTTAGGGTTTTTAATAAAGTTAATAAAATTAAGCTGTAAAGAGTATAATACCTTTTTGTATTTTATTTAATTTAGTAACCAGTAACAAACATTAAAGAACCATATAAAGGGATCACTGTTCATCCTGTCTTTCAACTTAATATCGTGGATATTTGGTAAATGTATATTTAAATCTTGATCATGGTGAAGTACAAATATTTTTTTTTCAAACTAAACTGTCATTAAAAGAGTAAGAAAGTACATCAAGTTGGCAGCAACACATACACTTTTTTCAGTTGGTTAATAAATGTATTAAGAAATGGGTGTTTTTATAATGGCCCTGTTATATGTCCTTGGTCAGTAATAATGGCCTCGGATGTCTGTAATGGTCCTCGGCGTTGCCTCGGGCCATTACAGACCCTCGACCATTATTACAGACCTTGGACATATAACATATAAAAATACCCATTCATTAATACTATAGTTATATATTTCTGTATGGATTATCCGAGCCTTCCTATACTAAAATGATAAGCAATAAAAACCATCATTTTTTTCAAAATATGGTCAAAATACAGGGGATAAAGTTTTTATTTCTGTATATGGAAAAGGTGGGTTCAATTTTTTTTATAATTTCAAAGTGGGGGAATCAATATTCCATGTACATGTAAATAAAAAGTTAACATACTTCAAAAGACAAAATGTCAAATAGAACATTACAACAGTCAAATGGAAATATATGTTTACCACCAATCATATACATGTACAATTAAGTAAGATATCACATGAAAGTTTACAGACTCAATGGAGATTTCCATATGACCTAATGTAAAACTTAGTTTACTGATGCAGCGTTCAAGAGAGGGACATATGATTGATCCCTATTAGTAAACAATGTGTTGTTACTAGTTCAAAAGGTTTACATTTTAATGTATATTTTTACAGAGTTACTTAAGACAAGTTTCCTTTAATAGCCCAATAAAGAAAATTCGAAAAAAAGTCAGAAAAAGCTTTCATAAGCACTGGCTTGCTCTACCTACTAATATTCATGATAGAGTCCTATTTCAAGGCAATTATTCCTCCTAATATGGTTTTGCATGTTTTAAAAAGTTAAGCGTTTTATACGACCGTAAAAAAATTTTTGCGATTGATATTATCATATCATGTCGTCGTCGTCCGAAGGCATGTGGGTTTCGCACAATAAATTTAGTATAAGTAAATAGAAATCTACTACACAAAGTTTTTGACCACAAAAGGAAGTTGGGGATTAATTTTTGGAGTTTTGGTCCCAACAGTTTAGGAATTAGGGGACGAAAGGGTCCAAAATTAAACTTTGTTTGATTTCATTAAAAAAACGTTTTTGGAGTTCTTTGATATGCTGAATCTAACCGTGTATTTAGATTCTTAATTTTTGGTCCCGTTTTCAAATTGGTCCACACTGAAGTCTAAATGGTCCAAAATTGAACTTTATTTGATCTCTTGGGGTTCTTTGATATGCTGAATCTAACCATTTATTTAGATTTTGGATATTGGACCATAAAGAGAAATTTTTAAGTTTTTAAGCTTAAGTTCTTAGACCACATTCATTCTGTGTCAGAAACCTTTGTTGTGTCAACTTTTTAATCACAATCCAAATTTAGAGCTGTATCAAGATTGAATGTTGTGTCCATACTTGCCCTAACTGTTCAGGGTTCGACCTCTGCGGTCATATCAATCTGTGCCCTGCGGAGCATTTAATTTCATACAAATGGGGGAGTCATATTTTAAAAATGTTTTGACGAGGAGGGGGGATCAAATTAAAAATAGTAAAATATTAGGGGGGGGGGGTTAAGAAAATTTTACATGTTTGATTTCAAAATGACCAGCCCCCCTCTCAGGTCAAAAATAATTAGTTCCTTATCCACATTTTTACTGTTTGCAACAACATAATTTAATTGCAACTGCAGAACAATTGAATGTTAATTAAACACTAGATATAAATTGATTAGCTTCAAATACTAGCTCCACCTAGCTGTGTCATTCAAAGTATTTAGTACGTTTCTTTTTTTATACATTTTTACCCGAATTTTAAATTGTTGCTTAGTTTAAATGAACCGTCGTCTAAAAGATTAAACCAATTAAGCGTCCTTGAACTAAATATTCAGCAATGTTTATATATTATGCATCTTGGGTGACTGATTTTATGTCAACACGTAAAAAGATTGAAAAAATCATTAATCCATGCAGTGGTAACTTGTTTTGCTAAATCACACAGAGCAAGTGGTTGGACTTAGATAATCAGATAAGTAATATAACATGCCTAAATTGTACATTAATTATAAGAAGTGTCTTTTGTACTTATTTTTATTATTTTAGTGATCTTTGTTGTTATATGATTTGACTTTGATGTATTGAAGACCCATTGGTGGCCTAAGGCTGTTTTCTGCTCTTTGGTCGGGTTGTTGTCTCTTTGACACATTCCCCGTTCCAATTCTCATTTTTATTCTTATATTAAATTTATGTCTCTGGTGCTCGTAACCACCTTGCTTTGCTGCGTTTATCCCCCGCAACTAAATGTTAGGGGGTGGTGCATATGGTTTTATCTGTATCCGTCTGTCCTTCCATCCTCCTGTCTCATTATGGGTATATAGTTATTCCAGATAACTCTGCCTACAGTTTGAATGCTAGGCCGAAGTTTTCATGCACTTTGCTGGTTGTTTTTAAAAGTATTATATATTAAAGATGTGCAAGCAGCATGTGGTTAGGGTTTAGATTTTTACTGATATTCGCTCTTTTTGGAGTTAATTTAACTTTGTCATTTTTGGATTATATATATATTGCATAAGAGGTGCATATGCTATAGCGTTTCCAGAAAACACCTCATTTGTCCAGTCAAACACAGATTTTACCTCAAACTAATTGCAAAATAAAATGTTTTAGTTCTAATCTATAGCATTATGCCCTTTGTATACACAGAAAAAAGTCCCATAAAATCTAACTTGAGGAAATTTAAACTCAAAATCAGCATTTTTAATTTCCTATGGAAATTAACAGTGGAAGGGGAAATAACTCTTGCAAAAATGAGTCTTTTTTGGTCAGTTTTTGGTTGTTTTTCTTGAAATTTATGTAAAGTGTGATACTTTGATGGGGTTATAAGTTTGTAGTTGACTATATTATATAATCTTCTGCTCATGAAATGTACAAAACCGAAGTGTTATGGGTAGTTTTATTTTTTTCGTGCGTTTTTCACTAAAGAAAATGCAAACTTGAAGCTTTATAACCATTTTGAAAAAATAACGTGAAAATGTGGTATTGTTTATACTTGTATGTTAAAATTTTTTCGGCAACTAACTTATCTAAAGAAACTTTAAACCACAAAAATAAAAATACCTGCTTAATTATTTTTATTAAATTTGAGATTCTTTACCTTGACATGTTGAAAAATTCAATCAATGTTCAACTAATGAGGGTTTGGATGGGGTTAAATGGTTAAAGAATAATGCCCTTAAAAATGAAGATTAGAGAATAAGGGGCAAAAAAATGAAGATTAGAGAAATGCGTGGTCTAATTGTTTGAAGATTAGAGAAAAAAGGGGTCAATTTTTTGAAGATTAGAGAAAAAAGGGGTGAAAATTAAATGTTTACATAACAGACCCCCCCCCCTTCTCCATCCAGACCCTCACTAATGAATTACGAAATGTAGATTATAGCTTGATAAAATATATGAAAACACCTTTAGAGTTGTTTGTTATACTCTAAAGACCGCTAAAAAATCAAAAATCAGTACATTCTGATGAATAGAAGCGTTAAAGTTATAATTTTGTATCCATTTTATTGATATTTCTGCCTTTTTGCAAGAGTTATCTCCCTTTTCAATGCAAATCTCCATAGCAATTTTGAATGGTGATTTTCTAAGTCTTCCTCAAGTTAGATTTTATGGGACTTTTTCTGTGTTTATTTGGGGTATAATACTAAAGATTAAAACATAAAAATCTTATGTTGCAATTACGGGTTAGGGTCAAATTTATGCTAGTTTGACTGGACTACATACAGTTCAAATGCTAGAAAGTTTTCACTTTGCTGGCTGTTTGTACATATTTTGAAGGTGTGCATGTGGTATATTGAAGTTTTTGTTTTTAAGGATGTCAGAAGCAAATATTGAAGCATTCCTGGCTGAGGAGCCAAGCCCATTGCTAGTTTACCAAGATATCAAATTACCATCCTTTTTACCTCTAAGAGGGGATGGACTTGAGAAGAGAATGAAAGAAATTACGGAATTTAACTTCCTTGAAAGCGACATACTAATATGCGGTTATCCGAAATCAGGTGACATTATTATAATAAATACTGTATTTATACATAGACAATAATAGTGCATTGACTTGACATATCAACGATATAAGGATGAGGCTTAGAAACGGGGAAATGCGAGGCTCTGCCGAGCTTTTTCCCCGTTTCGGGCCGAATCCTTATATCGTTGATATGCAGGCGCGTAGCTCCCTATACGCTAACACGCAGTTGCGTGCACATCGGTTTGGCATGCAAAAAAAATTATTGCAAAATTAAAAATTTATAAATTAAATTTTAAAGGAAACACATATGTTGTCACTTTTTTAATTGATGAAATGTCATTAAATCACGGCATTTGGTTTCAAAATAGAAGTTTTATTGGAGATCATGCATGACAAAATCGGACAGTATTAAACTTGTATCTTTCACAAGATTTGAATTTGTTATACTCAGTCTAATACATGTAGTTTCGGAGCACATTTTACAGAGTACGGTTTATCTGTTTGGAATGAGATGTACCAATCGGCATTAGATTTATCAGAACCCTTCGATATCGTTGAAATTATGCCACGGCGATGTGCTCGACGGACTACCAGAGTCACTCATCCTGCAAACACGCCAAAACAGTATTGGAAAGTCTCATTATATTTTGTGTTTATAGACCATATACTAATGGAACTGGACAGTGGAGTCGCGTCGGGTATTATCAGAAAATCGCTTCTTTGTGCCGTATCTGCTTCCTCGTGTTGTAGGAAATATAACAAATGAACAAATCTCAACATTGTCTGAGACATACGAAACTGACCTGGTATGTAATTTTGACGAATTCAATTGGGAGGTCGCTCGATGGCGAGCACGTACACTGGTTTATAACATCTCGCGAGTGCTACCGTGGAGATCTATCAGTGTACTACGTCTGTTGAAATCAAATCATACGATCAACAATGAACAATGACAGGTTATCATCGCTAGCATTACTGCATATTCATCGGGATTTCAGTGTGAATATTGACAAATAAATAGAGAAGCTCGTTTCTGCCTAGACCCGAAGAGCAGATTTTGGACAATTTTGAGTAAATTCTGTATCAGAAAAATGTTCAATTAACCATGATTTACTCTATTCAGAAACTTTGTGAATAGTTTCACATTCATAAATTGTTTATAAGTCCTATCTACATGTAGCTCCTCTTTCAACTGTCCTATGACCGAAAACCGAAAAAAAAACCATTTTCCTGCATAAAAGGGTCCCAAATTTTTTTCGCCTCGCTCCGCTCGTCGGTAGTTGCTTGCACATCGTTTCTTTCTAGCTACGCCCCTGATATGTCAAGTCAATGCACTATTATTGTCTTTATACTGCAATCTAAAATAGTACATTTTCAATTGTTGTTTAGTGTGTATGTAATTATTTGATTTAAATATTGGGAAACTTCCCCCTTTTATAAAAAGGCCTCATATCATGCAGGCGGGGAAATGTACAGCACAATGAAATGTACATCTACCTCCAGTCGATGATGAACAAGCTTGTTTGAGAATGAACTAAAATATCAACAATAAGCATAAAACATAATGATATATAGTTTGCAAACCAAAAATATTAACAAGTGAAATATGTTTTTTTTTCTAAAAATTGCAAAAGAAATAAGTTTATGTCGTTGTATACATTGGAACCAAGAACAGGTTGAAAAGGTCGTATGAATAATTAATTAATAATTTCGTCAATTTCTATTTAAATATTCATGAGAAAAAGTGATATCAGGTCAGTGACTGTATATGACAGAAATATACAGTCAACGCATTTTGACTGCTCAAATAGAACGAGTGCAGTATAAAATCTAATTAAAATATTGATCTCTGATTTCGTTATACATAATGTACTTATAACGAAATCAAAGATCAATATTTTAATTAGTTGATATTTCTAATGCCGCATCTTTAATTAATTTCTGCGGAATAATATTTGAACCACTATAAGTATCATAACTGTTAAAGTTGAAATAAGGACAATGCTAGTAAGTTGGTGGTGTCTTGCAGTAATCAGTATGTACGTCCGTTAATTTCTGCTAAAAAGTCACACATTTCAGTTAGAAATATTTGTTGGCTAGCAATTCATTACAGTTATAGTGTTTTCTATAACACTGATATATATCCTGAATAAAAAAAAAACATGGTTATATATCAATATTTCTAATCTTTTTCAGGAAATCATTGGTCACAAGAAATCATAGAATTGATAGTTAACCAAAAGGGTGAATTAACACAGACGATTTTCTCTGATCTTGTTTTGGAATTCTGCGACATTGATAATCTACAAAACTTGACCATGGCACGAAGGACGCTCCATACTCATTTACCCCTCCGGTTCCTGATGTCCAATAAAAAGCTTAATAAGATAAAAATTGTTGTAATATTACGGAATCCCAAGGACGTCTGTGTTTCATTTTACCATCACAGTAAAAAAGATGTCTTCATTAAACACTTGGATGTTCCTTGGAATGACTTCTTTGATATATGGACACGGAATGAGTGTAAGTACTATTAGTTATATATAGTGGATTTGGAAACAAGTTTTACAACTTATATTAACCCCTTCCCACTTTGCGGTTGCGAGTTCTGCCTTGTAGCGGTATTAGCCTGCTCTTTTTCGAAATCTACGAGGGTGTCTTTAACGTGCAAGGGATATGGCTATCTCTTAACACGGGTCAGCCATTTATCGCCCCCCTTCCTACGGACTATCATCGTTTCTTAATACCATTCTCGCAAATAGTGTCAAGGGAGAGCCGAAAATTCAGTTCCTAATATTTTCATTTTGTGTATGTACTATTGAAACAGGAAAGGTAATCGGATTTTTTCTAAAAGTTTTGAAATAAATTGTTAACACTCAGTCTATAGTTTTCTAGTATTTCTGAATCTTAAACAACCAAGATTAACATTATAAAGAATATGTTGTTAAAAAAACTTGGACAAATGAATCACAAAAGCTGCAGCGTATATGAACACTTTTTTTTTTAATTATTTGTTGTAGTCCATTTCTTTTGTTATATCTGATCTCTCTGTAAAAACTAGAAAAGTTTTCTTGCTTTCTCACACTTAATTAACTTTTTTTTAAAAAGACGGTCGTCCATAATTTTTCTTTACATATCTGGGTATGGTAATTAAATGGTATACAGACTTTCATATACTAATATTTTTTTCTTTATTTCACCATATCGTAAAATTATTATTACTGATAAACATATCTTAAGGGCTATTCCATAACAATGTATGTGGGAGGGCAAGAAGGGACTTTCAAAATATATCCTTGCAACCAGGAACTATTTTTTAGATAATTTTGCATAATGATAATTAATATAGACACATATTGAAAAAGACCCATGACCCACATTTAATAACTAGACTTCCCTTCCTACCCTCCCACATACATTTCAATTGAACAGCCCTAACTCAGTTTTGTTCTGACAGTACCGTATGGCTCATGGTACAGACATGTAAAAGAATTTGAAAAGGCAAAGAAGAATGGCTTGAACGTAACATTTCTTCACTACGAAGATTTATTGACGGTAAGGAGCAATAAAGGAAGATTTTACAATAATTCATTAAAGTGGGAGGCTTACACAGTAAAAATTGTGTTTAGGCCTTAACACGTTTCAAAGTACATTTCATGTAAACGAATTGGTAACATGTTTAGGGACTAAACATGTTTAGGAAAGTGCTTCCAGTCTAAACGTGTCTGTCATTTAAGTGTTTAGTCTAATGACATGATTAGGTTTGTTGTGTTTAGAATGAAAACATGTAAATTATTCAATAGAAATTAACCTACGGTATTTAAATGCAAATAATAGATCTATATGTCCTTATAGTTCCCATAATGTATTGTTCTGTAGCTTTTGCTGTTTAAGGATGTACTTAGGTGAGGTTAGGTAAAAATTAAGAAATTAAGAAATTAAAATTGATACTATAAGCTGGTAGAGCATTAATTAAGGAAACAGATAAGCTAAAAATATTGATAGGTCATGGACCTCCTTTTCGAGATATTTGAGATTTAAAATATGGCGGGAAAAGGCTGACTCGGACTTTTACCTTATATTTGCATTGGTATCATTTGTGTCTAAAACAAAAGAATGAAAATCGAGAATCTTCTAAAATTTTGGTAAATGACCTTTCATGAGCTATTAAGTCTTATATGAAAAAATAAATGGGTGTTATGGGGCAAAATATTTTACATTGTATTGTAAGGAAAAACACCAAGGAGTCCGAACATTTAACACAAATTCCAAAACCTCACCAAAGTACATCCTTAAGAACTCGTGGACACTGACTTCTGCTAGGTTGTACGCGAAATTTAACCAAACTTGGCCAAGATCATCATTTGGGATATGCGGTTTAAAAAATGTGTCCGGTGACCCGGCAAAACAACCAAGATGACCACCATGGCTAAACATAGAACAAAGGGGTATAATGTAGTTTTTGGCTTATATCTCTGAAACCAAAGCATTTACAGCAAATCTGACCAGAGTAAAATTAAGAAATAATTCATGGAAGCCATAGATTTGTTGAAAATTTTCACATGGCCTTGGCCGTGATATTCGAATTTTATCCTGAGCGTTAGCGAGGGATAAAATTAACGAATATCACGACCCACGCCATGTGTAAATACAACAAATCTATGGCTTCCATGAATTATTTCGATTCTAATAGAACAAATAAGTTCATTCAAATACTGAAGCGAGGATGGGTATGCCGTGTGTGTAGCTGTTCTATTTTACTCCTTGTTAGATAAAAATCAAATATGCTCATAAATCTTTAGCTTGCATTGATTATTTCGTTCATAACCGCTAGAAAAAAATATGTTTCATTCTCAAACCTAATATTTGCAATTTTAAATTTACATGTTTTCTCGTAAGCTATCGTCAAATCCAAAATTGACATTTCACAACGAAGGAGCTGTCATGTTGACTCGCTGAAATCAGTTAATATGTGAATAATGCAATAGAATAGAAAATACAACAAAACCTAACTCAGATTCCATTTTGATACAATATTATACGAACTTCGATGGTTACAAAAAAAATATATTGTTTTTTATACTGCAGCTTAGATTAGTATACATATTGATAGCTTTTAATATCGTAACATATCGTAAATATCAAGCTTATATATTTTATATTTCATCCCTTGAGGATGTTCGCTACTCTGGTTAAAAAAACAAGCTTTTTAAAAGACTGTTATAAATTGAAAGTATGTAAATAAAGAAATATATATAGAATAAGAAAAGACAAGGATTTCATAAGATTTTGAAATATGGCTTTTTAAATAATATGTAATAAAAATATGAAAAGAAAAGGAGGGGTTAGTGGGCATTTTTTTTCAATGTTAATACATGGATAAAAACCAGAGGATTCCGAAAATCTGGCAAAAACTTCAAAAAGTAGTGGAGCAAACATTCTTAATTAATAAACCCCTGATTGTGGAGAAAGTGTTCCATGATGAAATTGACATTGCACACAATATAGCTGTATCCCGTCTATGTGTTTGTATTGTCTTTCATTTTTTGTTGGTGTGTTTTGTACGTGCGACTTTTTGTATTTCTTTGGTTCTTATAACGTGACTCTGCATTTTAAAAGATCCCGTCAATATGATAGTGTTCTATTTTATGTCATTTTGATATATTTCTATTATGAATTACATAACAGGCTAATTTATGTACAAAAAATAAAGAAAAAACGAATATGTAACACATAAACAAACGACAACCACTGAATTACAGGCTCTTTATATCATGTTCTCAGATATCATCTCCCAATTTAAAAAAATCACGAAAAATTTAACCTATTATGTGTTGCTCTCCTAGCTAATGTATCCAAAATCAAAGATGTGGAACATATTCTATCATAATCATTTGGTAACTAATGCAATTAGTGTCTCTTCCATGCCTGTCTTGAACATAAAAACTAAACTAAATATAAAATAAACAATACTCCTAATGCTCCGGTTGGTTGTCATCGTGCAACACAGTTAATAACACATATAGGAAAATCATAGAACTACATTTATCATAAAACACTGTCAAACATCCAAACATACTATCCACACTCATCTGTGTCCACACTTGTATGAATTACAAAATACTTTGAACCACAATCGTCAAAATCATTCAATCACGTAGTGGAATTAACTATTTGTGGATTCTTATAAATTCTATATAACTTTTTGGACTATTTTAAATCTCGGTCTATTTCTGAAATTTATTCTTACATACTTTTGATTTTTTAACCCTGTATGCTAACATTGCCTATGTGAAATTTTAAAATTGTTTGTATTTACATTGAACGACAAATATATGTGACGTGTAAAATTTTCTGACGTCAGACACGCGAATCAATGGATGTGTTTGTAGATAGATGTTTTTGTGTTCTGTTAAATTGTCCTGTAGATAGATGTTTTTGTGTTCTGTTAAATTGTCCCTTTTAAAATTATTACACGATGATGACTGCTGTACCCATATTTTGATTGTTTTTATTTATTGTGTCTGTTTAGTTCACGCATCATTGTAGAAGGGGGATATGACCTTTATCGGGACTCCGGGATTGGGTGTTTTTAAGCTCGGGATTTCGGGATTGACCCTTTCGGGATCCGTGAATTCTTTTTTTTTCGAATTTCGGGACCTCGGGATTTCGGGATTTCGTGTTTTTAAGCCCGGGATTTCGGGGTCAGGACCCCTCCTACCCCCTCTCATTGTAAATATAACGGAATTTGGATGAGACTGTCATCAAAGTGAGAGGGTTGGCGCTATAAAACCAGGTTTAATCCACCATTTTCTACATTTTAAAATGCCTGTACCAAGTCAGGAGTATGACAGTTCTTGTCCATTCGTTTTTGATGTGTTTTGTTATTTGATTTTGCCGTGTGATTATGGACTTTCCGAATTGATTTTCCTCTAAGTTCAGTATTTTTGTGATTTTACTTTTTACTATATTTAGAAAATAAACACAATAAGTTGCAGTATATTAATTCTTTTTATTATGCATCCGAATAAGAATAAAAGTTCTTTTGTCTTTTGTTTTATTACAATTTCTAGTACAATAAAATCGGCTATGGATTTTTTTGGAAAAAAATTTGTATCCAGTTTTTGGAGAAAAAAATAATTTGTTTTTGACCCTGAGAACAAAAAATGTTTGTTTCACCCTCAGCTGCCACTATATGTAATGTAATGCTAAAATCGAAAGAAAAAAATCCATAGCTCCCCCCCCCCCCCCCCAGAAAATCAAATGGTTGCTGCCTTATCAGGTGGATCTATGTGCACTGAAATTTTCAGATGAATCGGAAAACCCGTTGTTGGGTTGCTGCTTCTGAATTGCTAATTTTTGCGAAATTTTGCCGTTTTTGGTTATTATCTTGAATATTAATATAATAGATAGAGATAAACAGCAATAATGTTCAGCAAAGTTAGATCTACAAATAAGTCAGCATGTTCAAATTGGTCAGTTGACCCCATAAGGAGTTATTGCTCTTTATAGTCCATTTTTAACATTTTTTTGTAAATTTATGTAATCTTTTACAAAAATCTTCTCATCTGAAACTACTTAGAAAAATTTAACCAAAGTGAACTTGTCCACAATCATCATTAGGGTATTTAGTTAAAAAATGTGTCCGATGCTCCCGCCTGCGAACCAAGATGCCGACTTGACTAAAAATAGTACATACGGTATTATGCAGTTTTTGGCTCATATCTCTGAAAACAAAGCGTTGAGATCAAATCTGACGGGATAAAATTGTTCATTAGGTTAAGATCTATCTTAAGAAAATTTTTCAGCTTTTGGTTATTATCTTGAATATTATTATAGATAGATATAAACTGTAGACAGCAGTAATGTACAGCAAAGTAATATCTACAAAAAAGTCAACATAATCAAAATGAGCAATTGACCACTTAAGGAGTTATTGCCCTTTATAGTCAATTTTTAACAATTTTCATAAATTTTTACAAAATATTTTCCACTAACTACTGGGCCAAGTTCATTATAGATAGAGATAATTGTAAGCAGCAACAATGTTCATTAAAGTAAGATCTATAAACACATCACCATCACCACAACACAATTTTGTCATGAATCTATCTGTGTCTTTTGTTTAATATGCACATAGACCAAGGTGAGCGACACAGACTCTTTAGAGCCTGTAGTTTTTTTTTTTGTGTTTTTTTTTCCTTTGGTACATTAGTTTGACAGGAGTGAAATCAGGTGCTCCGGAAGGGTAAGCATTTCCTGCACCGTACACGGCACCTGTGCACGGTACTGATTAAACCATCATTGAAGAGTTTTATGAAACATTGGTGCAAGTTTTGTCATTTTTAAGAGAGATACAGAATAAGAAGAAGATGTGGTATGCATGATGACCAATGAGACAACTCTCCACCAGAGACCAGCTGGTATAGAAATGTACAACTATAATAGGTCGCTGTATACGCTTCAACAATGAGCAAAACACATACTGCATAATTAGCTACAAAAGGTCCCGAAATGAAAAATGCAAAACAATGAATGAAAAACAAACATAATATACAACAACAAACGACAACCACTGAATTACAGGCTCCTGACTTGGGACAGGCACACCACCTTTTCTTGGTCCTCATTCCTATCCAGGTAGTTATTTTTTTACTTTCAAACATTTTATGAGGGCGGGATCAATATACCAGTATTTAAACATCAGACCGTACTGGTTACCGGAACTTTAGAGACACCAAACCAGGTACTTCATAACTGAGAAACAGGGAAAATATGCACTCAATTTTAGAACTCGTTCACACATTTTTGTATTACTCAGAACTGTCAGTCAATATGTGTACTACAAGGATTACAAGTGCTTCGCCTTTCATTTGATACCGTAATAACTAAAATATAGTCTTCAAACTTTATATTTACACCTATTCGTAGGAACTATTTTGTTTTAAATATGTACTACTTTCCGCTACGTTCTTTTGTCACCGGGTCCAAATTCTGAGTGCTTCTATGCCTTCGGTTCGGTTAGTCAAGTTAAACGCACAATTTTGGAAAATTAGCACAGACATCCTTGCACGCTCTATGTAAGTCTTACTAATCTTTTGGAGACACATTCAAATAAGCAAAAACTAAATGAAGAGGAAAATAAAAGAAAGAAAACAAAAACACACCTTCTTAAATGGTTATATGGTTTCATATATATCAGCAATAGTCAGACTCTTTTTGAAAGATTTCGTGGCTCTAAAAAAAGGCTGTTTACAATATGCAATTTTGTTTGTTCTGTAATAATCTGTCTGGGTGTAATAATTTTAACCGCTTCTTCGGCAGTGTTGAAAAAAAAATACACTCTTTCTTAAGTGATTAACTGCAATGTAGACTGTGTTTCTCTACAGTTCCGTTACATCTAGTACCAATTACAGTGATGATCAATTGTGTGTTGTTGGATTGCTGTTTTATTCATGTATTATACCTTGCATCTCCTTTTATTCATATTCTATGTTCCATGTGTCAAAAGATGGTAACCTGTTAACTAAACATTGAAAATATTGTCTCATTCTATAGCTAATGTTTATCGTTAAAATAATCTATGTCACGGCACCCCCTTTTCTATAAAAGCAGTAGCAAAACACAAAACAATGCAAAAGACAGACAAAAGCAAAACACTCAAAAATGTTCCTCAAACCTCATACGAAACAAAAGAAGCTACTTCTTTCAGAGGTTAGCATACTTTGTAAAGGGTTTTAAATCCTTATATAGTACACAATTTGCTATAGTTTCCTCACAGACGGTATTGAAAAAATCTGGATCGTTTATATACGTATAATATACGTTTGAAAGGTTTTTGGCATTTTTCATAATTTTTGAACTTTTGATCAGTACAGATTAAAATTAAAAAGTCCCAAAAAATTCTAAACAATAGATCAATCATTAATTGAGTCTTCATCATGAGTTTTTTTCTGATAAAAAACACAAATTTTGTAAAATTTGGAAATATTTTCTTTTATCATACCTTTTTAAACAAATAATATTTACAAATAAGTTTCGAAAGCACATTTGGTTATCCAACCGCAGTCTAGAACACAGTTTAATTACGGTCTAGTCCTGTTGGTTAAACTCTACCCTCAACGGGAATGAGTGTTACCCGTACGTCCATCGGGCCTACGGGATTAAACATAGACGGCTCTATACCCTTCTCTCTTCCTTATACATTGTATGAAAAGGGAAAGTGGGATGGTTTAGATATAAATACATCCAACTATAGTTTAACCCTGAAACATATCAGTTTCCTACACGTGTTCTGCAGTAATGGGGAACAACATTCGTTAGTGGTTGCATGGCATATCGTAATTCAACCCCCCCCCCAAAAAAAAAATAAATAAATAAATGTATCCCTCCCCCTTATTTAGAGTGTGACGTGTTAATAGCAGATCTTTGATTGTTTCTGTTGACTTCATACATATCTCATGACATCGAGACAACTAACAGCGAGGCATATTGTGTTTGTGTGGTGTTCTATCTATGTGTCGTAGTATTTTTGTATACATCAACGAGTTTATTCATTTTTTATTTCACAATTGATTTTCCGAGTACATTGTTGGCCGAAAAAAAAAGAATATCAAATCTGAAAGCACTTGTGAGACATAATGTTATGACACCTGTCTTCTATTGAAGATTTTACACGTCTCCTTGAGATGGCTGCGGTTATTTGTGTAGTTTAGTTGCTGTCTCATTGACGTATACCTCACATCTCCTTGTATTCATATACACTAAATTTTACGTGTACTTTGCTGACTGAAGAAATATGAATCGGATAGCACTCATAAGACATAATGGTACATGTATAACACTTGTCTTTTGTTGCCTCCCTCTAGATGTCTTTCGGTTATTACTGTAGTTCGGTTGCTGTCTCATTGACGTATACCAAACATCTCCTTTTTTTCGTGCATCACTTTTTTTCCATGTGGGCTGATGACTGAAAAAAAAATCGTAGTATATAAATCTGATAGCACTGCCAGTTTTGTTTTTGTAGCAAATATGGCGAAGTATGGTTTGCATTTGAGTGTTTTCTACTTAACGTCTTACAGCAAATATTTCACGAATATTAATGCCATTGTGTCAGTTGGTTTCATTGTGTTATGTTTACTTTTAATAGTTCATTAAAGAAAAACATGCGGTCGTGTATCCTACACTCTAATATCAGTCACTGTACTTCTGAGAAAATATCTTACATCAACGCCATAAACAGTAGAGGAAGACATATCTGAGGGTCTTGATGGGGGTCTTTCTATTCTGTGTTCTTCTATATTTTTATGCAGATTTTTCCCTATTCTTTAAAAATCCAGCCCATTATTCTCTATTCTTAATATTTCAACACCCTTTCATTCTTTATTCTCAGCTTTGGCCTATTTTTCGATCTCTATTCTTTATTTTGATAGCCATTTATTTTGCACGTTTCGCCTATTATTCTCTATTTAGTTAACTCCCATCCAGACCCTCATAAATCTATAATATGTGTGTGCATTGCAATGCAATAATTAAAATACCGGTAGTACATAACCTTGCCATACCGTCAAAGAGTTTTATGAAACATTGGTGCACGTTTTTTTCATGATTAAGAGAGATACATAATAAGAAGATGTGGTATGCATGATGACCAATGAGACAACTCTCCACCAGAGACCAGCTGGTATAGAAATGTACAACTATAATAGGTCGCGGTACAAGCTTCAACAATGAGCAAAACACATACCGCATAATCAGCTATAAAAGGTCCCGAAATGACAAATGCAAAACAATGAATGAAAAACAAACATAATATACAACAACAAACGACAACCACTGAATTACAGGCTCCTGACTTGGGACAGGTACACCACTTTTTCTTGGTCCTCATATACAGCAACAAACGACAACCACTGAATTACAGGCTCATGACTTGGGACAGGTACACCACTTTTTCTTGGTCCTCATTCATATCCAGGTAGTTATTTTTTTACTTTCAAACATTTTATGAGGGCGGGATCAATATACCAGTATTTAAACATCAGACGTACTGGTTACCGGAACTTTAGACACACCAAACCAGGTACTTCATAACTGAGAAACAGGAAAAATATGCACTCAATTTTAGAATTCGTTTACACATTTTTGTATTACTCAGAACTGTCAGTCAATATGTGTACTACAAGGATCACAAGTGCTTCGCCTTTCATCTGATACCGTAATAACTAAAATATAGTCTTCAAAGTTTTATATTTACACCTATCCGTAGGAACTATTTTGTTTTAAATATGTACTACTTTCCGCTACGTTCTTTTGTCACCGGGTCCCAATTCTGAGTGCTTCTATGCCTTCGGTTCGGTTACGCACAATTTTGGAAAATTAGCACAGACATCCTTGCACACTCTATGTAAGTCTTACTAATCTTTTGGAGACACATTCAAATAAGCAAAAACTAAATGAAGAGGAAAATAAAAGAAAGAAAACAAAAACACACCTTCTTAAATGGTTATATGGTTTCATATATATCAGCAATAGTCAGACTCTTTTTGAACGATTTCGTGGCTCTAAGATAAGGCTGTTTATAAGATGCAATTTTGTTTGTTCTGTAATAATCTGTCTGGGTGTAATAATTTTAACCGCTTCTTCGGCAGTGTTGAAAGAAAAAAAAAATACACTCTTTCTTTTAGTGATTAACTGCAATGTAGACTGTGTTTCTCTACAGTTCCGTTACATCTAGTACCAAAGTGATGATCAATTGTGTGTTGTTGTATTGCTGTTTTATTCATGTATTATACCTTGCATCGCCTTTTATTCATATTCTATGTTTCATGTGTCAAAAGATGGTAACCTGTTAACTAAATATTGAAAATATTGTCTCATTCTATAGCTGATGTTTATCGTTAAAATAATCTATGTCACGGCACCCCCCTTTTCTATAAAAGCAGTAGCAAAAAACAAAACAATGCAAAAGACAGACAAAAGCAAAACACAAAAAAATGTTTCTCAAACCTCATACGAAAAGAAAGAAGCTACTTCTTTCAGAGGTTAACATACTTTGTAATGGGTTTTAAATCCTTATATAGTACACAATTCGCTATAGTTTCCTCAGAGACGGTATTGAAAAAATCTGGATCGTTTATATACGTATTATATACGTTTGTAAGGTTTTTGGCATTTTTCATAATTTTTGAACTTTTGATCAGTACGGATTAAAATTAAAAAGTCCCAAAAAATTCTAAACAATAGATCAATCATTAATTGAGTCTTCATCATGAGTTTTTTCTGATAAAAAACACAAATTTTGCAAAATTTGAAAATATTTTCTTTTATCATACCTTTTTAAACAAATAATATTTACAAATAAGTTTCCAAAGCACATTTGATAATCCAACCGCAGTCTAGTAAACAGTTTTAATACAGATAATAAAAAAAATTACGGTCTAGTGCTGTTGGTAAACCTCTACCCGCAACGGGTGTGAGTATTACCCGTACGTTCATTGGGCATTTATATCTCATGAAATCGAGACAACTAAGAGCGAGACATATTGTGTTTGTGTGGTGTTCTGTCTATGTGTCGTAGTTTTTATGAATACATCAACGAGTTAATTTATTTTTACTTCACAATTGATTTTCCGAGTACACTGTTGGCTGAAAAAAAAGAATATCAAATATAATAGCACTTATAAGACATAAGGTTATGACACCTGTCTTCTGTTGAAGATTTTACACGTCTCCGTGAGATGGCTGCGATTATTTGTGTAGTTTAGTTGATGTCTCATTGACGTATACCTTACATCTCCTTTTATTCATATACACTAAATTTTACGTGTACATTGCTGGTTGAAAAAATATGAATCTGATAGCACTCATAAGACATAATGTTATAACTCTTGTCTTTTGTTGAAGTCTACATGTCTCCCTCTAGATGTCTTTCGGTTATTACTGTAGTTCGGTTGCTGTCTCATTGACGTATACAAAACATCTCCTTTTATTCGAGCGTCACTTTTTTTCCATGTGGGCTGATGACTGAAAAAAAATCGTAGCATATAAATCTGATAGGACTGTCAGTTATATTTTTGTAGCAAATATGGTGATGTATGGTTTGAGTAGTTTTTTTTTTTACTTAAAGTCAAGCAGCAAATATTTCACGACTATTAAAGCCATTGTGTCAGTTGGTTTCATCGTGTTTTTTTTTACTTTAGTTTAATAAAGAATAATTATGCTGTCGTGTATCCTACACTCTGATATCAGTCACTGTACTTATGAGAAAATCCATTACGGTAACGCCATAAACAGTAGAGGAAGACATATCTGAGGGTCTTGATGGGGGTCTTTCTATTCTGTATTCTTCTATATTTTTATACACCTATTTTGTTCTTCTGTTCTTCATAAATCCAGCCCATTTTTCTCTATTCTTAATATTTCAACACCCTGTCATTCATTATTCTTAATGCTTTGGCGTATTTTTCGATCTCTTTTCTTTATTTTGATAGGCCATTTATTTTGCACGTTTCGCCTATTATTCTCTATTCAGTAAATCCCATCCAGACCCTCATAAATCTATAATTTGTGTTTGCATTGCAATGCAATAATTTAAATACCAGTAGTACATAACCTTGCCATACCGTCAAAGAGTTTTATGAAACATTGGTACACGTTTTTTCATGATTAAGAGAGATACATAATAAGAAGAAGAAGTGGTATGCATGATGACTATTCAGACAACTCTCCACCAGAGACCAACTGGCATAGCAATTTACAACTTTAAGTCACTGTACAAGCTTCAACGATGAGCAAAACACATACTGCATAGTCAGCTATAAAATGGTAACCTATTAACTGAACATTAAAAATATTGACTCATTTTATAGCTTATGTTTATCGTTAAAATAATCTATGTCACGACACCCCCTTTTCTATAAACAGTAGCAAAACACAAAATAATGTAAAAGACAAAAGCAAAACACAAAAAAAAATGTTTCTCAAACCTAATACGAAACAAAACAAGCTGCTTCTTTCAGAGGTTAGCATACTATGTAAAGGGTTTTAAATCCTTATATAGTACACAATTCGCTATAGTTTCCTCAGAGAAGGTATTGAAAAAATCCGAATCGTTTATATACGTATTATATACGTTTGTAAGGCTTTTGGCATTTTTCGTAAGTTTTGAATTTTTGATCAGTACAGATTAAAATTCAAAAGTTCCAAAAAATTTTGAACAACAGATCAATCATTAATTGAGTCTTCATCATGAATTTTTCTTGATAAAAAACACAAATTTTGCAAAACTTTGAAATATTTTCTTTTATCATACCTTTTTAAACAAATAATATTTACAAATAAGTTTCCAAAGCACATTTGATAATCCAACCGCAGTCTAGTAAACAGTATTCTTTGTTTGTAACATCGATGCCAGATCAAGTTTGACGAGATATTAAAACTGCATGTGTTAGTTTTGTGTGGAATAATGGTGCACACTTAGTAAAATATAACACCATCATTGATCAAAAGTGTAATGGAGGTTTACAGTTACCTGATATTGAATCAAAGATGTATGCATTTAGACTAAAATTTTTAGCCAGGTTTTTAGACAAGAATTATAAAGTGCTATGGAAGTCTACATTTAAATATTTTATTTCAAAAATTTTAAATATGAACTTATCAGAAGAAATATTATTCATGTCTTTACCTGAAAACTTGAAGTGTATTCCTAATGTTTACAAAGAAATGTTTAAAGGTTTTGATCTCTTAAGAGATGATATTGAATTTGATCTTAGCACTGAAAATGTATACGATCAACCCTTATTTTGTAATCCAAATGTGTTGTTCGATGGAAAAACTGTTATATGGTATGATTTTATAAATGCTGGAATTGTTCAAGTAAAAGATATATGTTATGAAGTTATAGAGGTTTTTTTTTACCAGAAATGGCTATAGTTGAGATGATACAAAATGTAACTAATCATTGTGATATTAGCAGTATTGTAAAAAGATATAATACTTTAAAAGTTGTATTGCCTAAAGAATGGACAGAAATTATTCATAAAAATATTCATAGGAGAAATGTTTCTCGCTCTATAAATATTAATGTCATTTTCAAAGATAAATTGTCAGAGTTTTCTATGTGTTCGACAAAAGAATTGTATTTATTACTTACTAGTAAACTATGTCAGCATCCTATTTGCTATAAAAAGTGGACGGAAGTTTTTGAGATTGGAGAGAATGATCTTTGTAAAGTATGGAAAAACGTTAATTTTTGTTGGAAACCATCTATATTAATGGATCTAGATTTCAAAATAGCACATTATTGTATTTTCACAAATTCTAAACTTATGACTACGAAACTTATAAATTACAATGTATGTGATGTATGTGAAAAGGAAGTAGAAAATATCACTCATTTATTTCTATTATGTTCTGAATTAGTAGAATTTCATCTGTTTATGCAACAAAAGTTGTCAGTTTTATTTGATAATGTTGATTCTGACAAAATTGATAATTTAGTGTATGAAGAGGTATTTATGTTTGGTTTATTTGGATCTATCAAAGGCGTAAATGTAAGTTTTGTCAATTTCATGTTATCTGTAGCAAGATATTGTATCTTCAGAAGAAGGAATTTACTTAAAAATTTAAACAGTAATGTTGATCTTATTAGACTATTTAAATACACTGTAAAACATTATATAACTTACCTGTATGAATATTTGTGTGATGCAAGATGTATGAGAAATGTTTTTGAGAAACACTTTTTAAAGAATAATATTCTGGTACAAGAAACCGAAGGTGTCATAACATTTAATTTCTAATTATTGTGCTGATTATATATGTGATTATACTTAAAAAAATTGCCTTGTGATAATTTTGTGTAATATGTAATATATCTGTTGTATATATATGTTGAAGAATTGAATAAAGATAAAAAAAAAATTACGGTCTAGTACTGTTGGTAAACCTCTACCCTCAACGGGTGTGAGTATTACCCGTACGTTAATTGGGCGTACGGGGTAAATCATAGACGGTTCACCACTCTTCTCTCCTCTTTACACAATGTATGATAGTGGAAAGTGGGATTGTTTAGATTTAAATACATTTAACTAAAGTTTAACCCTGAAACATATCATTTTCCTAAACGTCATTTTGCAGCACCCCCCCCCCCCCCAAAAAAAAAAAGAAATCAAAAGAAATCTCCCCCTTATTAAGAAAGTGACGTGGTACATGTAATAGCAGATCGATGATTGTTTCTGTTGACTTCATTTATATCTCATGAAATCGAGACAACTAACAGCAAGGCATATTGTGTTTGTGTGGTGTTCTGTCTATGTGTCGTAGTTTTTATGAATACATCAACGAGTTAATTTATTTTTACTTCACAAATGATTTTCCGAGTACACTGTTGGCTGAAAAAAAAAGGATATCAAATATGATAGCACTTGTGAGACATAAGGTTATGACACCTGTCTTTTGTTGAAGATTTTACACGTCTCCGTGAAATGGCTGCGATTATTTGTGTAGTTTAGTTGCTGTCTCATTGACGTATACCTCACATCTCCTTTTATTCATATACACTAAATTTTACGTGTACATTGCTGGTTGAAAAAATATGAATCTGATAGCACTCATAAGACATAATGTTATAACTCTTGTCTTTTGTTGAAGTCTACACGTCTCCCTCTAGGTGTCTTTCGGTTATTACTGTAGTTCGGTTGCTGTCTCATTGACGTATACAAAACATCTCCTTTTATTCGTACGTCACTTTTTTTTCATGTGGGCTGATGACTGAAAAAAAAAAATCGTAGCAAATAACTGATAGCACTGTCAGTTATGTTTTTGTAGCAAATATGGTGATGTATGATTTGAGTGGTTTTTTTTACTTCAAGTCACGCAGCAAATATTTCACGACTATTAGAGCCATTGTGACAGTTGGTTTCATCTTGATTTGTTTACTTTAGTTTATTAAAGAATAATTATGCTGTCGTGTATCCTACACTCTGATATCAGTCACTGTACTTCTGAGAAAATCCATTACGGCAACGCCATAAACAGTATAGGAAGACATATCTGAGGGTCTTGATGGGGGTCTTTCTATTCTGTGTTCTTCTATATTTTTATACACCTATTTTGTTCTTCTGTTCTTCATAAATCCAGCCCATTTTTCTCTATTCTTAATATTTCAACACCCTGTCATTCATTATTCTTAATGTTTTGCCGTATTTTTCTCTTTTCTTTATTTTGATAGGCCATTTATTTTGCACGTTTCGCCTATTATTCTCGATTCAGTAAATCCTATCCAGACCCTCATAAATCTATAATATGTGTGTACATTGCAATGCAATAATTTAAATACCGGTAGTACATAACCATACCGTCAAAGAGTTTTATGAAACATTGGTGCACGTTTTTTCATGATTAAGAGAGATACACAATAAGAAGAAGATGTGGTATGCATGATGACCATTCAGACAAGTCTCCACCAGAGACCAACTGGCATAGCAATTTTAAAACTTTAGGTCACTGTACAAGCTTCAACAATGAGCAAAACACATACTGCATAGTCAGCTATAAAATGGCAACCTATTAACTGAACATTAAAAATATTGACTCATTTTATAGCTGAAGTTTATCGTTAAAATAATCTATGTCACGGCACCCCCCTTTTCTATAAAAACAGTAGCAAAACACAAAATAATGTAAAAGACAAACGCAAAACACAAAAAAAAATGTTTCTCAAACCTAATACGAAACAAAACAAGCTGCTTCTTTCAGAGGTTAGCATACTATGTAAGGGGTTTTAAATCCTTATATAGTACACAATTCGCTATAGTTTCCTCAGAGAAGGTATTGAAAAAATCTGAATCGTTTATATACTATTATATACGTTTGTACGGCTTTTGGTATTTTTCGTAATTTTTGAATTTTTGATCAGTACAGATTAAAATTAAAAAGTCCCAAAAAATTTTGAACAACAGATCAATCATTAATTGAGTCTTCATCATGAATTTTTCTTGATAAAAAATACAAATTTTGCAAAACTTTGAAATATTTTCTTTTATCATACCTTTTTAAACAAATAATATTTACAAATAAGTTTCCAAAGCACATTTTTTAATCCAACTGCAGTCTAGTAAACAGTTTTTTTACGGTCTAGTGCTGTTGGTAAACCTCTACCCTCAACGGATGTGAGTATAACCCGTACGTTCATTGGGCGTACGGGGTAAATCATAGACGGCTCACCACTCTTCTCTTCTCTTTACACTTTGTATGATAATGGAAAGTGGGATGGTTTAGATTTAAATACATTTAACTAGAGTTTAACCCTGAAACATATCATTTTCCTAAACGTCATTTTGCAGTACCCCCCCCCCCCCCCAAATAAAAAAGAAATAAAAAGAAATATCCCCCCTTATTAAGAAAGTGACGTGGTACATGTAATAGCAGATCGTTGATTGTTTCTGTAGACTTCATTTATATCTCATGAAATCGAGACAACTAAGAGCGAGACATATTGTGTTTGTGCGGTGTTCTGTCGTTTTTATGAATACATCAACGAGTTAATTTATTTTTACTTCATAAATGATTTTCCGAGTACACTGTTGGCTGAAAAAAAAGGATATTAAATATGATAGCACTTGTGAGACATAAGGTTATGACACCTGTCTTCTGTTGAAGATTTTACACGTCTCCGTGAGATGGCTGCGATTATTTGTGTAGTTTAGTTGCTGTCTCATTGACGTATACCTCACATCTCCTTGTATTCATATACACTAAATTTTACGTGTACATTGCTGGTTGAAAAAATATGAATCTGATAGCACTCATAAGACATAATGTTATAACTCTTGTCTTTTGTTGAAGTCTACACGTCTCCCTCTAGGTGTCTTTCGGTTATTACTGTAGTTCGGTTGCTGTCTCATTGACGTATACAAAACATCTCCTTTTATTCGTGCGTCACTTTTTTTTCATGTGGGCTGATGACTGAAAAAAAAATCGTAGCAAATAACTGATTGTACTGTCAGTTATGTTTTTGTAGCAAATATGGTGATGTATGATTTGAGTGGTTTTTTACTAAAAGTCAAGCAGCAAATATTTCACGACTATTAAAGCCATTGTGTCAGTTGGTTTCATCATGTTTTGTTTACTTTAGTTTATTAAAGAATAATTATGCTGTCGTGTATCCTACACTCTGATATCAGTCACTGTACTTCTGAGAAAATCCATTACGGCAACGCCATAAACAGTTTAGGAAGACATATCTGAGGGTCTTGATGGGGGTCTTTCTATTCTGTGTTCTTCTATATTTTTATACACCTATTTTGTTCTTCTGTTCTTCATAAATCCAGCCCATTTTTCTCTATTCTTAATATTTCAACACCCTGTCATTCATTATTCTTAATGTTTTGCCGTATTTTTCTCTTTTCTTTAATTTGATAGGCCATTTATTTTGCACGTTTCGCCTATTATTCTCTATTCAGTAAATCCTATCCAGACCCTCATAAATCTATAACATGTGTGTACATTGCAATACAATAATTTAAATACCGGTAGTACATAACCATACCGTCAAAGAGTTTTATGAAACATTGGTGCACGTTTTTTAATGATTAAGAGAGATACATAATAAGAAGAAGATGTGGTATGCATGATGACCATTCAGACAAGTCTCCACCAGAGACCAACTGGCATAGCAATTTTAAAACTTTAGGTCACTGTACAAGCTTCAACAATGAGCAAAACACATACTGCATAGTCAGCTATAAAATGGCAACCTATTAACTGAACATTAAAAATATTGACTCATTTTATAGCTGAAGTTTATCGTTAAAATAATCTATGTCACGGCACCCCCCTTTTCTATAAAAACAGTAGCAAAACACAAAATAATGTAAAAGACAAACGCAAAACACAAAAAAAAATGTTTCTCAAACCTAATACGAAACAAAACAAGCTGCTTCTTTCAGAGGTTAGCATACTATGTAAGGGGTTTTAAATCCTTATATAGTACACAATTCGCTATAGTTTCCTCAGAGAAGGTATTGAAAAAATCTGAATCGTTTATATACTATTATATACGTTTGTACGGCTTTTGGTATTTTTCGTAATTTTTGAATTTTTGATCAGTACAGATTAAAATTAAAAAGTCCCAAAAAATTTTGAACAACAGATCAATCATTAATTGAGTCTTCATCATGAATTTTTCTTGATAAAAAATACAAATTTTGCAAAACTTTGAAATATTTTCTTTTATCATACCTTTTTAAACAAATAATATTTACAAATAAGTTTCCAAAGCACATTTTTTAATCCAACTGCAGTCTAGTAAACAGTTTTTTTACGGTCTAGTGCTGTTGGTAAACCTCTACCCTCAACGGATGTGAGTATAACCCGTACGTTCATTGGGCGTACGGGGTAAATCATAGACGGCTCACCACTCTTCTCTTCTCTTTACACTTTGTATGATAATGGAAAGTGGGATGGTTTAGATTTAAATACATTTAACTAGAGTTTAACCCTGAAACATATCATTTTCCTAAACGTCATTTTGCAGTACCCCCCCCCCCCCAAATAAAAAAGAAATAAAAAGAAATATCCCCCCTTATTAAGAAAGTGACGTGGTACATGTAATAGCAGATCGTTGATTGTTTCTGTAGACTTCATTTATATCTCATGAAATCGAGACAACTAAGAGCGAGACATATTGTGTTTGTGCGGTGTTCTGTCGTTTTTATGAATACATCAACGAGTTAATTTATTTTTACTTCATAAATGATTTTCCGAGTACACTGTTGGCTGAAAAAAAAGGATATTAAATATGATAGCACTTGTGAGACATAAGGTTATGACACCTGTCTTCTGTTGAAGATTTTACACGTCTCCGTGAGATGGCTGCGATTATTTGTGTAGTTTAGTTGCTGTCTCATTGACGTATACCTCACATCTCCTTGTATTCATATACACTAAATTTTACGTGTACATTGCTGGTTGAAAAAATATGAATCTGATAGCACTCATAAGACATAATGTTATAACTCTTGTCTTTTGTTGAAGTCTACACGTCTCCCTCTAGGTGTCTTTCGGTTATTACTGTAGTTCGGTTGCTGTCTCATTGACGTATACAAAACATCTCCTTTTATTCGTGCGTCACTTTTTTTTCATGTGGGCTGATGACTGAAAAAAAAATCGTAGCAAATAACTGATTGTACTGTCAGTTATGTTTTTGTAGCAAATATGGTGATGTATGATTTGAGTGGTTTTTTACTAAAAGTCAAGCAGCAAATATTTCACGACTATTAAAGCCATTGTGTCAGTTGGTTTCATCATGTTTTGTTTACTTTAGTTTATTAAAGAATAATTATGCTGTCGTGTATCCTACACTCTGATATCAGTCACTGTACTTCTGAGAAAATCCATTACGGCAACGCCATAAACAGTTTAGGAAGACATATCTGAGGGTCTTGATGGGGGTCTTTCTATTCTGTGTTCTTCTATATTTTTATACACCTATTTTGTTCTTCTGTTCTTCATAAATCCAGCCCATTTTTCTCTATTCTTAATATTTCAACACCCTGTCATTCATTATTCTTAATGTTTTGCCGTATTTTTCTCTTTTCTTTAATTTGATAGGCCATTTATTTTGCACGTTTCGCCTATTATTCTCTATTCAGTAAATCCTATCCAGACCCTCATAAATCTATAACATGTGTGTACATTGCAATACAATAATTTAAATACCGGTAGTACATAACCATACCGTCAAAGAGTTTTATGAAACATTGGTGCACGTTTTTTAATGATTAAGAGAGATACATAATAAGAAGAAGATGTGGTATGCATGATGACCATTCAGACAAGTCTCCACCAGAGACCAACTGGCATAGCAATTTTAAAACTTTAGGTCACTGTACAAGCTTCAACAATGAGCAAAACACATACTGCATAGTCAGCTATAAAATGGTAACCTATTAACTGAACATTAAAAATATTGACTCATTTTATAACTGAAGTTTATCGTTAAAATAATCTATGTCACGGCACCCCCCTTTTCTATAAAAACAGTAGCAAAACACAAAATAATGTAAAAGACAAAAGCAAAACACAAAAAAAAATGTTTCTCAAACCTAATACGAAACAAAACAAGCTACTTCTTTCAGAGGTTAGCATACTATGTAATGGGTTTTAAATCCTTATATAGTACACAATTCGCTATAGTTTCCTCAGAGAAGGTATTGAAAAAAATCTGAATCGTTTATATACGTATTATATACGTTTGTAGGGCTTTTGGCATTTTTCGTAATTTTTTAATTTTTGATCAGTACAGATTAAAATTAAAAAGTCCCAAAAAATTTTGAACAACAGACCAATCATTAATTGAGTCTTCATCATGAATTTTTCTTGATAAAAAACACAAATTTTGCAAAACTTTGAAATATTTTCTTTTATCATACCTTTTTAAACAAATAATATTTACAAATAAGTTTCCAAAGCACATTTTTGAATCCTACCGCAGTCTAGTAAACAGTTTTATAACGGTCTAGTGCTGTTGGTAAACCTCTACCCTCAACGGGTGTGAGTATTACCCGTACGTTCATTGGGCGTACGGGGTAAATCATAGACGGCTCACCACTCTTCTCTTCTCTTTACACTTTGTATGATAATGGAAAGTGGGATGGTTTAGATTTAAATACATTTAACTAAAGTTTAACCCTGTAACATATCATTTTCCTAAACGTCATTTTGCAGCAGCACCCCCCCCCCCCCCCCCCTTTCAAGAAAAAAAGAAATAAAAAGAAATCTCCCCCCTTATTAAGAAAGCGACGTGGTAATAGCAGATCGTTGATTGTTTCTGTTGACTTCATTTATATCTCATGAAATCGAGACAACTAAGAGCGAGACATATTGTGTTTGTGTGGTGTTCTGTCTATGTGTCGTAGTTTTTATGAATTCATCAACGAGTTAATTTATTTTTACCTCACAAATGATTTTCCAAGTACACTGTTGGCTGAAAAAAAAAGGATATCAAATATGATAGCACTTGTGAGACATAAGGTTATGACACCTGTCTTCTATTGAAGATTTTACACGTCTCCTTGAGATGGCTGCGATTATTTGTGTAGTTTAGTTGCTGTCTCATTGACGTATACCTCACATCACCTTGTATTCATATACACTAAATTTTACGTGTACATTGCTGGTTGAAAAAATATGAATCTGATAGCACTCATAAGACAAAATGTTATAACTCTTGTCTTTTGTTGAAGTCTACACGTCTCCCTCTAGATGTCTTTCGGTTATTACTGTAGTTCGGTTGCTGTCTCATTGACGTATACAAAACATCTCCTTTTATTCGTACGTCACTTTTTTTTTGATGTGGGTTGATGACTGAAAAAAAAAATCGTAGCATATAAATCTGATAGCACTCTCAGTTATGTTTTTGTAGCAAATATGGTGATGTATGATTTGAGTGGTTTTTTACTAAAAGTCACGCAGCAAATATTTCACGACTATTAAAGCCATTGTGTCAGTTGGTTTCATCATGTTTTGTTTACTTTAGTTTATTAAAGAATAATTATGCTGTCGTGTATCCTACACTCTGATATCAGTCACTGTACTTCTGAGAAAATCCATTACGGCAACGCCATAAACAGTATAGGAAGACATATCTGAGGGTCTTGATGGGGGTCTTTCTATTCTGTGTTCTTCTATATTTTTATACAACTATTTTGTTCTTCTGTTCTTCATAAATCCCAGCCCATTTTTCTCTATTCTTAATATTTCAACACCCTGTCATTCATTATTCTTAATGTTTTGGCGTATTTTTCTCTTTTCTTTATTTTGCCGCTTTTTAATAGGCCATTTATTTTGCACATTTCGCCTATTATTCTCTATTTAGTAAATCCCATCCAGACCATCATAAATCTATAATATGTGTGTGCATTGCAATGCAATAATTTAAATACCGGTAGTACATAACCTTGCCATACCGTCAAAGAGTTTTGTGAAACATTGGTGCACGTTTTTTCATGATTAAGAGAGATACATAATAAGAAGAAGATGTGGTATGCATGATGACCATTCAAACAACTCTCCACCAGAGACCAACTGGCATAGCAATTTAAAACTTTAGGTCACGTTACAAGCTTCAACAATTAGCAAAACACATACTGCATAGTCAGCTATAAAATGGCAACCTATTAACTGAACATTAAAAATATTGACTCATTTTATAGCTGAAGTTTATCGTTAAAATAATCTATGTCACGGCACCCCCCTTTTCTATAAAAAACAGTAGCAAAACACAAAATAATGTAAAAGACAAAAGCAAAACACAAAAAAAAAATGTTTCTCAAACCTAATACGAAACAAAACAAGCTGCTTCTTTCAGAGGTTAGCATACTATGTAAAGGGTTTTAAATCCTTATATAGTACACAATTCGCTATAGTTTCCTCAGAGAAGGTATTGAAAAAAATCTGAATCGTTTAGACAAAGTAAAACAATTCAAACGAGAAAACTAACGGCCTTATTTATGTAAAAAAATGAACGAAAAACAAATATGTAACACATAAACAAACGACAACCACTGAATTACAGGCTCCTTTCGTCTCTTAACCAATGCTCTTCTGACTTAGAGTTTAAACTTTAAATTCTTGATTTTTCTTTGAATTTCACCCAAGTACATTCTTAAATCTAAACTATATATATCTCAATTTAAATTTTTATTTCATTCTGATGTCAGTATTTACGAAATATGTGTATTTGTAGAATAGAATAAATGGAAAGGTAGAATAAAGCACTTTTCTAATAAGTAAAATAAATATATACAAAACACAATTATTTCATAAATACTGAACTGTGAAAAAATACACTTTTCAATGTGAAGCAGGTTTTAAATAGATCTATATTCATTAATTCCATGCATTTGATGTGATTCTACTTTTAGAAAATATCATCAAATATTTTCATCATATATTGTATTATATTCACATGATAATGGTGTATTCTGAACATGCATGAAATAGTTGCCACTGGTCATTAAGCAACCGGCAATCATCAATTGTTTTGTTATGTTAATTTCGAATACATAAGAGATCAGCAAAACATAGAGTTGCCTTTATTTTGACGATTACAAGTAACACAAATAGTCCTGTGTACACTTAACGTCAATTTTAAACTGGTTGTAAATTGATTGGCTTCTAATTTTTTTTTTTTTTTTACAACACTTAATCTGTTATATTTTATTCAACCTATGCCAACATATTTTCATACAATTTTATACCTAAATTTCAAAATGTTGACATAGGTTGAATGAACCGAAAGATTTAACCTAGCGTCCTTGAACTAAATATTCAGCAATGTTTATATATTATGCATCCTGGGTGACTGATTTTATGTCAACACGTAAAAAGATTGAAAAAATCATTAATCCATGTAGTGGTAATTTGTTTTGCTAAATCACACAGAGCAAGTGGTTGGACTTAGATAATCAGATAAGTAATATAACATGCCTAAATTGTACATTAATTATAAGAAGTGTCTTTTGTACTTATTTTTATTATTTTAATGATCTTTGTTGTTATATGATTTGACTTTGATGTATTGAAGACCCATTGGTGGCCTAAGGCTGTTTTCTGCTCTTTGGTCGGGTTGTTGTCTCTTTGACACATTCCCCGTTCCAATTCTCATTTTTATTCTTATATTAAATTTATGTCTCTTGTGCTCGTAACCACCTTGCTTTGTTGCGTTTCCCCGCAACTAAATGTTAGGGGGTGGTGCATATGGTTTTATCTGTATCCGTCCGTCCTTCCATCTTTCTGTCTCATTATGGGTATATAGTTATTCCAGATAACTCCGCCTACAGTTTGAATGCTAGGCCGAAGTTTTCATGCACTTTGCTGGTTGTTTTTAAAAGTATTATATATTAAAGATGTGCAAGCAGCATGTGGTTAGGGTTTAGATTTTTACTGATATTTGCTCTTTTTGGAGTTAGTTTATATTTGTCATTTTTGGATTATTATATTATATATATTGCATAAGAGGTGCATATATGCTATAGCGTTTCCAGAAAACATCTCATTTGTCCAATCAAACACAGATTTTACCTCAAACTAATTGCAAAATAAAATGTTTTAGTTCTAATCTATAGCATTATGCCCTTTGTATACACAGAAAAAAGTCCCATAAAATCTAACTTGAGGAAATTTAAACTCAAAATCAGCATTTTTAATTTCCTATGGAAATTAACAGTGGAAGGGGAGATAACTTGCAAAAATGAGTCTTTTTTGGTCAGTTTTTGGTTGTTTTTCTTCAAATTTATGTAAAGTATGATACTTTGATGGGGTTATAAATTTGTAGAAACACAAAAAATCAGTACATTCTGATGAAAAGAAGCGGTAAAATTATAATTTTGTATCCATTTTATTGATATTTCTGCCTTTTTGCAAGAGTTATCTCCCTTTTCAATGCAAATCTCCATAGCAATTTTGAATGGTGATTTTCTAAGTCTTCCTCAAGTTAGATTTTATGGGACTTTTTCTGTGTTTGTTTGGGGTATAATACTAAAGATTAAAACTTAAAAATCTTCTGTTGCAATTACTTTCGGGTTAGGGTCAAATTTATGCTAGATTGACTGGACTACACACAGTTTGAATGCTAGAAAGTTTTCACTTTGCTGGCTGTTTGTACATATTTTGAAGGTGTGCATGTGGTATATTGAAGTTTTTGTTTTTAAGGATGTCAGAAGCAAATATTGAAGCATTCCTGGCTGAGGAGCCAAGACCATTGCTGGTTTACCAAGATATCAAATTACCATCCTTTTTACCTCTAAGAGGGGATGGACTTGAGAAGAGAATGAAAGAAATTACCGAATTTAACTTCCTTGAAAGCGACATACTAATATGCGGTTATCCGAAATCAGGTGACATTATTATAATAAATACTGTATTTATACAATCTAATTAAAATATTGATCTCTGATTTCGTTATACTACATAATGTACTTATAACGAAATCAAAGATCAATATTTTAATTAGTTGATATTTCTAATGCCGCATCTTTAATTAATTTCTGCTGAATAATATTTGAACCACTATAAGTACCATAACTGTTAAAGATGAAATAAGGACAATGCTAGTAAGTTGGTGGTGTCTTGCAGTAATCAGTATGTACGTCCGTTAATTTCTGTTAAAAAGTCACACATTACAGTTAGAAATATTTGTTGGCTAGCAATTCATTACAGTTATAGTGTTTTCTATAACACTGATATATATTCTGAATATAAAAAAAAACATGGTTATATATCAATATTTCTAATCTTTTCAGGAAATCATTGGTCACAAGAAATCATAGAATTGATAGTTAACCAAAAGGGTGAATTAACACAGACGATTTTCTCTGATCTTGTTTTGGAATTCTGCGACATTGATAATCTACAAAACTTGACCATGGCACGAAGAACGCTCCATACTCATTTACCCCTCCGGTTCCTGATGTCCAATAAAAAGCTTAATAAGATAAAAATTGTAGTAATATTACGGAATCCCAAGGACGTCTGTGTTTCATTTTACCATCACAGTAAAAAAGATGTCTTCATTAAACACTTGGATGTTCCTTGGAATGACTTCTTTGATATATGGACACGGAATGAGTGTAAGTACTATTAGTTATATATAGTGGATTTGGAAACAAATTTTACAACTTATATTAATCCCTTCCCACTTTGCGGTTGCGAGTTCTGCCTTGTAGCGGTATTAGCCTGCTCTTTTTCGAAATCTACGAGGGTGTCTTTAACGTGCAAGAGTTATGACTCTCTCTTAACACGGGTCAGCCATTAATCGTCCCCTTCCTACGGACTATCATCGTTTCTTAACACCATTCTCGCAAATAGTGTCAAGGGAGAGCCGAAAATTCAGTTCCTAAAAATTTCATTTTGTGTATGTTACTATATACAGGAAAGGTAATCGGATTTTTTTCTAAAAGTTTTGAAATAAATTGTTTACACTCAGTCTATAGTTTTCTAGTATTTCTGAATCTTAAACAACCAATATTAATATTATAAAAAATATGTTGTTAAAAAAACTTCAATGTTACACTTAGGTCAAATGAATCAAAAAAGCTGCAGCGTATATGAACACTTTTTTTTTAATTATTTGTTGTAGTCCATTTCTTTTGTTATATCTGATCTCTCTGTAAAAACTAGAAAAGTTTTCTTGCTTTCTCACACTAAACTTTTGTTTAAAAAGACGGTCGTCCATAATTTTTCTTTACATATCTGGGTATGGTAATTAAATGGTATACAGACTTGCATATACTAATATTTTTTTCTTTATTTCACCATATCGTAAACTTATTATTACTGATAACCATATCTTAAGGATGTTCGCTGCTCAGATTCAAAATGAATAACTTTTCATAAAACTAGTATATATTTATATGGAATTAATTGAGGAATCAAAAAAGCAACAAAAATATAGGGGTCAATGTGCTTGTTTTCGAGATATTAGCTATTGGAATTTTGGCGGGAAAATGTTCTCTCTTGACTTTTCATAGCTTTATCATTGACCAGTTAAAGTTCTCAAATACTATTAGAAAATAAATAAGATTTTAAAAGACTTTTACAAATAGCTCATAATTATACATGTAAAAGATTTATAAAAAGAAAAATGGGGGTTCATGGGCAAAATTTTTTAAGGCATTCAAATGGATAAAACCAGAGGATTCCGAAAATCTGACAAGAAAATCCAAAACATGACAAGCAAACATCCTTAAGGGCTATTCCATTACAATGTATGTGGGAGGGAAGGAAGGGACTTTCAAAATATCCTTGCAACCAGGAACCATTTTTTTAGATAATTTTGCATAATGATAATTAATATAGACACATATTGAAAAAGACCCATGACCCACATTTAATAACTAAACTTCCCTTCCTACCCTCCCACATACATTTCAATTGAACAGCCCTAACTCAGTTTTGTTCTGACAGTACCGTATGGCTCATGGTACAGACATGTTAAAGAATTTGAAAAGGCAAAGAAGAATGGCTTGAACGTAACATTTCTTCACTACGAAGATTTATTGACGGTAAGGAGCAATAAAGGAAGATTTTACAATAATTCATTAAAGTGGGAGGCTTACACAGTAAAAATTGAGTGTTTGCCTTAACACGTTTCAAAGTACATTTCATGTAAACGAATTGGTAACATGTTTAGGAACTAAACATGTATACCTAAACATGTTTAGGAAAGTGCTTCCAGTCTAAATGTGTCTGTCATTTAAGTGTTTAGTCTAATGACATGATTAGGTTTGTTGTGTTTAGAATGAAAACATGTAAATTATTCAATACAAACCTACAGTATTTTAATGCAAATAATAGATCTATATGTCCTTATAGTTCCTATCTATATATAATGTATTGTTCTGTAGCTTTTACTGTTTAAGAACTTGTGGACACTGACTTCTCCTGCTAGGTTGTACGCGAAATTTAACCAAACTTGGCCAAGATCATCATTTGGGATATCTGGTTTAAAAAATGTGTCCGGTGACCCGGCCAAACAACCAAGATGGCAACCATGGCTAAACATAGAACAAAGGGGTATAATGTAGTTTTTGGCTGATATCTCTGAAACCAAAGCATTTACAGGAAATCTTACCGGAGTGAAATTAAGAAAAAATATTCATGGAAGCCATAGATTTGTTGGAAATTTTCACATGGCCTTGGCCGTGATATTCGAATTTTATCCTGAGCGTTAGCGAGGGATAAAATTAACGAATATTACGGCCCAGGCCATGTGTAAATACAACAAATCTATGGCTTCCATGAATTATTTCGATTCTAATAGAACAAATAAGTTCATTCAAATACTGAAGCGAGGATGGGTATGCTGTGTGTGTAGCTTTCTATTTTACTCCTTGTTAGATAAAGCTCAAATATTCTCATAAATCTTTAGCTTGCATTGATTATTTCGTTAATAGCCACTAGAAAAAATATGTTTAATTCTCAAATCTAATATTTGTGATTTTTAATTTACATGTTTTCTCGGAAGCTACCGTCAAATCCAAAATTGACATTTCACAACGAAGGAGCTGTCATGTTGACTCGCTGAAATCAGTTAATATGCGAATAATGCAATAGAATAGAAAATACAACAAAACCTTACTCAGATTCCATTTTAATACAATATTATAAGAACTTCGATGGTTACAAAAAAATTATATTGTTTTTATACTGCAGCTTAGATTAGTATACATATTGACAGCTTTTAATATCGTAACATATCGTAAATATCAAGCTTATTTTATATTTCATCCCTTGAGGATGTTCGCTACTCTGGTTGAAAAAGACTGTTATAAATTGAAAGTATGTAACAGAAAAAATGGAGGGTCCGTGTGCTTGTTTTCGAGATATAAGCCGTTGAAAATTTGGCGGGAAATAATTCTCTCTAGATTTTTCTTTCACTTAATATTGACACCGTTTTTGTTTAAAAAACTAAGAAGAAATAACAAGGATTTCATAAGATTTTGAAATATGGCTTTTTAAATAAGATGTCATAAAAATATGAAAAGAAAAGGAGGGGTTAGTGGGCAATTTTTTAATGTTAATACAAGGATAAAACCAGAGGATTCCAAAAATCTGGCAAAAATTCAAAAAGTAGAGGAGCAAACATCCTTAATTAATGAACCCCTGATTGTGGAGAAGTTGTTCCATGATGAAATTAACATTGCACACAATATAGCTGTATTCCGTCAATGTGTTTGTATTTTTTGCTGGTGTGTTTTGTATATGCGACTTTTTGTATTTCTTTGGTTCTTATAACGTGACTCTGTACTTTAAAAGATCCCGTCAGTATGATATTGTTCTATTTTATGCCATTATGATATATTTCTATTATGAATTACAAAATACTTTGAACCACAAACGTCAAAATCATTCAATCACGTAGTGGAATTAACTATTTGTGGATTCTTATAAATTCTATATAACTTTTGGACTATTTTAAATCTCGGTCTATTTATGAAATTTATTCTTACATACTTTTGATCATTTAACCCTGTATGCTAACATTGCCTATGTGAAATTTTAAAATTGTTTGTATGTACATTGAACGACAAATATATGTGACATGTAAAATTTTCTGACGTCAGACACGCGAATCAATGAATGTGTTTGTAGATAGATGTTTTTGTGTTCTGTTGTCCCTTTAAAAATTGTTACACGATGATGACTGCTGTACCCATATTTTGACTATTTTTATTTATTGTGTCTGTTTAGTTCACGCATCATTGTAAATATAACGGAATTTGGTGAGACTGTCATCAAAGTGAGAGGGTTGGCGCTATAAAACTAGGTTTAATGCACCATTTTCTACATTTGAAAATGCCTGTACCAAGTCAGGAATATGACAGTTCTTGTCCATTCGTTTTTGATGTGTTTTGTTATTTGATTTTGCCATGTGATTATGGACTTTCCGAATTGATTTTCCTCTAAGTTCAGTATTTTTGTGATTTTACTTTTTACTATATTTAGGAAATAAACACATTTAGTTGCAGTATATTAATTAATTTCTTTTTATTATGCAATCGAATAAGAATAAAAGTTCTTTTGTCTTTTGTTTTATTACAATTTCTAGTACAATAAAATCGGCAATGCATTTGCAAATAGGTTCAAATACATGTGGATTTACGTGGGAGGTATATCCATTATTATGTATATTTCTGAGTCTGCGCTAAGTATAGATATATATCGAGAATTTTCACACGCTGTTGTAAGCAAAAGAAGCACGTCATATTATAATTGTTTATCAGGTGAAGATATATCTGCACTGAAATTTTCAGATGAATAGGACATTCCGTTGTTGGGTTGCTGTCTCTGAATTGGTAATTTTAAGGAAATTTTGTCGTTTTTGGTTATTATCTTGAATATTATTATAGATAGAGATAAACTGTATACAGCAATAATGTTCAGCAAAGTTAGGTCTACAAATAAGTCAGCATATCCAAAAATCAACGCCACTTTGCTAATTTGAATATTATTATAAAGAAATCGGATACGGGTCACGGAAATTATATTGAAATGATTAAGTGATAGACAGGTTGCCGGGGCAGAAAATAAATATACACAACAATATATACCTGGCATTTAAACGAAACATAATGACCGGCTGTCGGTGCACAAATCAAGGTTCCTGAGCTATTAAAAAAAAACTGAAGCGAGAGGCTTTTAACATACACCTTATCGCTATTCCCGGCTGACCCGTCCGCTTGAACTTTTGACGTCAACAACAATCACTTTTCCATTGTGGCGTCAGACATTTTGTTTTATGACGTCAAAATTTTACGGGAACCTGTGTGATTTCCAGCAATGGCGGACAAATAGCGATAAGGTGTATTGCAGTATAAAGTTCAGGCTATTTAAAAATGGCTGAAACGTCAAATTTGCAAACTTCGTGTTGAAAATTGGCTACCATGGTCATTAGATAAACAGGTTGCCGGGGTTAAACTTGAAACTTGAATGTCCAATGTATAAGCAAGTCCAAACCTTGTATGTGTAGTCGTTGAACTCTAGGTTCCCACGTAAAGTTAAAATGCCAATATTTCAAGAAGAATAAACTCACGAAAACAAGAAAAAATCACGTAATTCGCGTTTATTATTTTGATTTTGACCGCCTGACAACTTTACGGAAATATCAGAGTGATTATAAACAAGGACTCTGTGACGGACAACTTATAATATCCGTGTTTTAAGGATTTTAATGATATCAAGCCAGTCCAGTTCAAACTATAATCACGTACGTGGTACATTTCTCATTTACACATTATGCATATTAATTAGAAAAGCACTACTAATTTCTGGCTATGGCATGTTCAAAATGGTCAGTTGATCCCATAAGGAGTTATTGCCCTTTATAGTCCATTTTTAACATTTTTGTAAATTTATGTAATCTTTTACAAAAATCTTCTCATCTGAAACTACTAAGAAAAATTAAACCAAACTTGTCCACAATCATCATTAGGGTATTTAGTTAAACAATGTGTCAGATGCTCCCGTCTGCGAACCAAGATGGTTTTTATGCTGTTTTTGGCTCATATCTCTGAAAACAAACCGTTCAGATCAAATCTGACAGGATAAAATTGTTCATTAGGTTAAGATCTATCTTAAGAAAAAATGTCAGCTTTTGGTTATTATCTTGAATATTATTATAGATAGAGATAAACTGTAGACAGCAAAATGTACAGCAAAGTAATATCTACAAAAAAAGTCACATAATCATAATGGGCAATTGGGAGTTATTGCCCATTATAGTCAATTTTTAACAATTTTCATAAATATTTACAAAATATTTTCCACTAACAAATGGGCCAAGTTAATTATAGATAGAGATAATTGTAAGCAGCAACAATGTTTATTAAAATAAGATCTACAAACACATCACCATCACCAAAACACAATTTTGTCACGTATCTATCTGTGTCCTTTGTTTATTATGCACATAGACCAATAAAATTAACGGTACCAATTTTCTTGCACCAGATGCGCATTTCGACAATACATGTCTCTTCAGTGATGCTCGTGGCCAAAATATTTGAAATCCAAAGCTTATATAAAAGATGAAGAGCTATAATCCAAAAGGTCCAAAAAGTATAGCCAAATCCGTGAAAGGAATCAGAGCTTTGCATGAGGGAGATACATTCCTTTATTTATAATAATTTCTATCATTTTGTAACAGCAAATTTTAATAACACAAAAAAATCCTTATTTTCATGCCAGTACCGAAGTACTGGCTACTAGCTGGTGATACCCTCGGGGACTAATAGTCCACCAGCAGAGGCATCGACCCAGTGGTAGTAATAAAATTAACGGTACCAATTTTCTCGCACCAGATGCGCATTTATACAATACATGTCTCTTCAGTGATGCTCGTGGCCAAAATATTTGAAATCCAAAGCTTATATAAAAGATGAAGAGCTATAATCCAAAAGGTCCAAAAAGTATAGCCAAATCCGTGAAAGGAATCAGAGCTTTGCATGAGGGAGATACATTCCTTTATTTATAATAATTTCTATCATTTTGTAACAGCAAATTTTAATAACACAAAAAATCCGTATTTTCATGCCAGTACCGAAGTACTGGCTACTGGGCTGGTGATACCCTCGAGGGCTAATAGTCCACCAGCAGAGGCAGACCAAGGTGAGCGACACAGGCTCTTTAGAGCCTCCATTTTTTTTGCTTTGGTACATTAGTTTGACAGAAGTATTAATTATCAGTCCTTAAAGTACATTTTAAATTTAAAATTAGTTTTCTCATTTGAATTGATTAACATTTGTCCTTTAGGGGCTTTTTAAAGCTGAATATGCAGTATGCGGTATGGGTTTGGGTCAGCGCCTTGCGTTGACCTACAGTTGTTAATGTCAATGTTATTAAGTCTTTTTTGGAGAGTTGTATCATTGGCAATCGATTCATATCACATCTTCTTTTATTATTTTCTATGTATTAAATTTGGTCAAATTGTAAAAGTTTCAGTTTTCTTACAAGTCATTTACAGTACTACTTTTTTTTTCAGCAACCACAATCAGCAATAACAAATTTAGCAGAATCTTTAAAGATATCGTGTACCAACGATTTAGTTACAGACATCATTAAAACTACATCATTTGAAAATATGAAACAAAATAAGAAGGAGTTATCAAAGATTTTTGACCCAGAAGGCAAAGGATTAATATTCCGGAAAGGTATATTGTATAACAATTTATCAACATACATTGTTCTTTATATTCAACTAGGGACTTTAGGAGGCTGTTTAAGGTGGTACGTAACCCCTTGACTAAAATTTTAGCTCGTTTAATTTTCTTTAAATTTTGACAAAATATTAACTTTGACCCTTTAATAAAAATATAAAAAAGACTAAAAAAAATTTTGAACCACACTCTTCATTCGGAAAAAAATTATTAGATATATAGCAGATTGACAAACACTAATTTTGAACATTGAAAAGCTGAAAATATTTCCTTATTAAACAAGACAACGTGATTAAAACGTTTAGCTGGTTTTTACAGAGTTACCTTCCTTTAATGTTAGGTGACACCTTACTTTGAAAAAGGCTACTTTACACGTTTTTTTTTTGTAAGAACATATACTTCAGAAATTTGTGCTTTGTTTTATCTTGTATGTTAAGTTGAAAATGATAAACAAAATCTTTTATCTGATCTACTACAAGATTGTTTACATTAATCCAATTGAGGATCAGAATATTTTTTAGGGAAATAAACATATATCCCAAATGCCCAATTTGAAGAAAATGGTCGTTTAGTTTTTTTCGTACTAGCATTATTTTGACGATACAGTTTTAATAAACTATGTTAGCTGGTAGTTCTGTGCAGGCCATATTATTATGTATTTGCGATATGTGGTATACAGAACGATAAAAAAAATACACAAACACACAGTCTTGTCAGTCTTCAACAAGTAACAGGTGTCTACAATACAAGCTCTAAACCACCGTCACGTCACGGCGTGGGAATAAACTAACCGCACTGAAAGGTCAAGGTTATTCCAGAAACACGTTGTGTGCGCCTGGACATCCGACACAGCATTTGTTTTCCCCGTCACATTATTACAGGTTTATTAGAGATTTCCATTAAATGCAGTTTTTGTGACCTTTATTTTGTATTACATATTTATTTTATATCATTTGTATTTAGAAAACCTGGAAAGTTTATCTTTTCATGTGAATAACAATCAGGGAGGTTGGGTGGATTTTAAATTCAAAAACATATATTTTGACTTAGGGAGTAAAAAAGGGGATAACAAGGGACTCAGTAAATCTGGACACTTGAAATTTGTTTTATTGTGATCAACATTATTCGTAATTTTTAAGTAATGATTTCTCTTCTTCAGCTTCAATTATCCATAAGTTTTATCAATTTTGTGAAACCAATTACAGACATCTAAAAATTAGATTTTAATTTATCACTTATTTGTAGGTCAAGTCGGTGATTGGAAAAACTGGTTCACAGATGCACAAAACGAGATCTTCGATAAACAGTTCGAAAATGAAATGAATGACTCTAATCTTGAATTTAAATTTTCCTAAATATTACAAACATATTAAGTTGTTGACTTTTTATAGATACACTTATAAATTGCATATTAGAACATAAATGAATAAAATAAAAGGTCATTCCACATCAATTTTATAAGACAATAACAATCAAAACCAAGGAGTAAACAAAGACTCACAAAACCAAAAGACATTTACATCAACAGTTATAAATAAAAAATAAGAAACAACACGAACTCCACTAAAATCCGGGAGTGAAATCAGGTGCTCCGGAAGGGTAAGCATATCCTGCACCGTACACGGCACTTGTGCACGGTAATGATGGAAGGTTATTATGACTGAGGAAGAATATCAGATATGATTTCTGAAACACTTTTGTCATAATGGCCAATCAGCTCATGATGGCGACCGTAAAATTTCTTGAGTGAAGACCTTAATTTGATTGATTCATAGCCCTGTCTTAGCAGCTTTTGAGAAAGTAGTATTCCTCGTTCAACAAAATCAACTTACTTTGAGCTAGCTCTAGAGTAACGTATCAATTGAGACACATATACTCCATATGCTAGTGCCGCTGGGATGTTGCTACACAGAAATGGAAAGTTGACTATAGGAAAATTAAAATCATCGTGTTTGTCATAAATTTTGGTATTGATCATCAGTAGTCATTTCGAGAAAAGGTCTAAATATGAAGCAGATTTTAAAATCATTGACGATCGAGATCGAGAAGTTAATTTTAAATGTGACAGAAGAGATATTGGAACAAGGAAAAATCAACATTTAAAATTTGACCTTGACCTACTTTTATATTACTAATCAACAGACCCTAGGTCTCTATCACTTATGGTTTCCCAGTTACAAACGCATATCACTTATTTCAAATGCACTAGGGGAAATAACTTTCATATGGAGTCTTCGTATTTCCTCCGTGAAAATTGGAAAAAAATACCGAGGATATAGCGAGCAATTACGGAGGAGATCTAACCACAAAGAAAACAGTGTTTGGGGAGATAACTCTAAAAAGAAAAAGTCTTCGACTTAACAGGATCAGTCACAAAAGCGCAATAACTGTTTGATATCATATGCAAAAAGTCTAAACGACGTCTTTCAAATCCACAAAAAGTTTTGAAATTTGGCGAAAGAAGAAAAAAATTAATCAGAACAAATACAATAATTCTTTCCATAGAAATATAAGCTACTGATATTTGTCTTTGTGATTTCTTCAAGTGATTTCTAACCAAAGTCGTAAACAGATTAATTTTACTTCAGAAAATAACCCAACGGCCCTATGAAATGATAATTTTAATCATATGACGAAAAACTTTGACATAATAACATGAGTAGCAGTAGAAATTTTCTATTCAGGGTTTCTGTTCTCAAACCTACATAAAAGGTAAATAAAGGCAACAGTAGACTATCGCTGTTCAATTGTCGTCATAAATCGATAAAGTGGAAACAAATCTAAAATCGAGAAAAACACATCAACTATTAAAGAAAAACATCGGAACAATAGAAACACTGAACTGCAACAAAAACAAACGCCAACAAAAATAGAAACGGAAGTTTTGAAAGGTAGCTAAAACTATATTGATATACCAGCATGTCTGAAACATTAAAACATTTTAACTTAAAGATGAAATTATTGTACTTTCAAGAGTAAGATTACATCATTTTGGATTCATAAGTTAATTTATGTATCATTATGTAAATATATATTTAAATGCGGAAATGCTTACTTATTATGTTTTTTCTTGACATACAAGATGTCGCATTTAGTTATATTTTATATACAAATATTTTAAAAAATATACATGTACAAATATTGAAAACATGTATTCATAAAAATGTTATTGCAAACGTGATTTGTCCAGCAGAGAATAAATCATCATCTAAATTATTATAAAAAAAACCAACTACTAAATTATTTATTACACTAATTGACCAAACAACCGAACATTTTTTTATGCCTTAATATTGTAAAAGATGGACAATCTATCTAATCTTGACTCATTTGAAATAACGACAAAGCGGCAATGCGTTTTGAAAGGTAAGTATATCCATAGTCTTGATAAAATTACTTTGCAGAAATAGTAAACCCGAGACTGCAATATCAAGTAAATGCACAACTTGATGTTTTAATGAAATATATCTGGTATTTCTACGTAGTTTTTACAACCACTGGTTCGATGCCACTATTTGTCGAAAATGTTATCACCAGCCCAGTTAGCCGACGTATTTTTTTTTACAAAAAATAATTCAAATGTTCTTATTCTGTACTTGAGCTATTCATTAGATTTTGAATTAATACCTGCATACTCTAACGTTTATATACGTAATGGTACCTGTTATTTACAGTTAGTTCATTTTTTTTCTCTCACGATATATTTTTCAGATTTCTTTGACAAATCAAATATTGTCTCATTGCATTTTTAGACCAAACGTTATTTTCAATATCGAATATTTCGTTTTGATTTACGTATATGTTTTGAATATTATTATAAGTTTGAACTTCAAACTCTAGAACAGGAACATCTTCTTCCAAAATGTTTGTTCGACATGTGGCACTTCTCGTTATCCTAAACAATATTACTAAAATCTACATAGTTTATGATATTTGTGAAGAGTAGATATATTATTTGAATCCATATTAGACTTTATCAATAGTTTCATTCTTTCAAATGATTGTTCTGAATTTGGAGCATTATACAACAAAATGTTATGTAAATTAGTTTCAAATCGTGCTGTCTGTTGACAAATATGGAATATTAGGCAAACACAAAGACTTTAGTTACACTTCCTGTCGCCACAATATCTTTCTTGTTTCTTTGCTGATGATATCACCGAATGCGGCCTCATTTTAACTTAAAATGTCATGGTAGGTGCAAGCAGTGAAACAGGAACACCCCACCCTTTCGGAGTACCAGAGTTGATCCCTGGTATATGTTAGGTTTCTTTTAGTTCAAGTTTTTTGTTGTATGCTGATTGTTATGCAGAAATATGCTTAAACCTTGTTTTTTGTGTATTGGTATTAGGCTGTTTTCCTTTGACTGATGGATTGTTCCTTTTTGTATTGCTGTTTCATTAAATTACATAAATATTACCATTATTTATTTCAGCTCCCTGAACCAATGTCAACTGGTATATTTTAATCGACGTGCTGACAACGTTATTTAAATTTATGTTCGACAAGATGTAACAGCTTCAACAACATACCACACATTACGTAGATGTATAGATGTATATATACTTGGCTGTTCAGATCATTATATCATAACAAAAGAGGTAGATACAACGACATTTCAATTTCAACTTTGAAATTTCAATTCAGGTTTGTTAATTTATAATTATTATAATTTTTTATTATTAACTAATTCGTCTTAAACGTTATCTTACAATATTATTATATAAAGAAAGATGTGTTTGCTGCTTTGATGAACGAGAAAATTAAGATTTATCTAATGGTAGCTGTGAGCTTGAATACTTTTATAACATTTTTTTCTATAGATAACACTGAAGATTGCAGCAGGTATGGGGAATTAATATATACTAGTACCTATGTGGAGATATTTTCCTTTCAGAACAACAGGTCTCTCTTTTGAAGAAATAACCCGGACGATACCAAGTTTCAATTGAATTTGCTTCAAAGCATGATATAATGACCTGACTGTGTAAGTATATGCTAACTCTAATTTACTTAGAACATTTAATTCGTTTGATAATTATCATGCACTGCTGTGGATAAGAAATAAACAATCCTGTCATATTTTTTTTAAGATTTAATCACGAAAATATAGTCGTGGATGCACATTTTAACTTTCGAAACAAATAATGTAAAATTTTGTAAATGTATCGCTACAATGGAGGGACAATATTTTAGATAAATTCTAAAATACTAAACACTTCATAAAATTTTTGAAATCCTACATTGACCGATAACTATCTATTTTTCGTGATATTTGTACACATATCACGATTTTGTGCTCTGGTCGTGTCAGTTCTGAATTCATTACATCTATAAATACCGATACTTTTTACTCGATCATATGATGAAATGATCAAATATTTACAGCCACGTTATGATAAGGGGGTGGGGATGATGTACTATTTAATGCTGACTCAGTTCTCTGTTTAAAAAAATGTATTGTCGTTCCAAAGTGCTTTTCTGCGATGAAAATGTCACAAAAGTATAAACAAATAAAACTCATATCATCCCCCTTTCATAAACTAAGTTGATAATAAATTTCTTACAACGTGGCTTGTACTTTTTATACACCGTAACAATTCGTGTGTGTCTTTTAATATCCTGTAATTACAGTGATAATCCTATTGAACAGAACAATGATTGCTAAATGTAGATTACTTAATGAGTTTTATTTCACTTTACAAATTAGCCGTAGTATGGACAATGTTTTATATAATAAAAGTTCCAGGAATATTTGCTATATATATGTATTATAAAAGTTCTAGGAATATTTGTTATATTAAAAAGTTCCAGGCATATTGGAATATTGGCTATATTATAAATGTTCCAGAAATAGTTATCATGGTTATTAGATAATTAAAGTTCTAGAAATATTTATTATATGATCAAAGTTCTAGGAATATATACTACAATATCCAAAAATTTTTCTACCTACAAATGTATGGAAGTAAATTTCCAATAATAAAGTACAGACATTTTCATACCTTGTCTAGAATAAGAGCCATCGTTTAAATATGTAAAAAAAATGTATTCCTCAGACTCCATTCTTTGTATGTACTACATGTACAGGTAAATGTCATGTGAGGTAACATTAATTAAGATGTAATCAGGTGTAAAAAATCAAATGACACTCTTTCTTTAAAGGAACAAATATTATGAAACCATATGATGTTTTAGTTCCAGGAAAAAATCTTATTAAGGTGGAATTAATATTATGTAATTTTTGTTCCAAAGAACTTTTGTTATTCATAGTTTGTTCCAGGGGGAACAAGTATGCGGAACAAATATATGTTCACAACCGGACGACAAGCTATAAAGGGCCCAAACAAATTACTAGTGTAAAACCATTCAAACGAGAAAACCAACGGTCTAATCTATATAAAAAAGAGAAACGAGAAACACTTATGAACCACATCAACAAACGACAACTACTGAACATCAGATTCCTGGCTTAGGACAGCGTTGTAAATTGGTGGTGGATACGCCAGGCTGTGTTTATATCCATTACACCAGTATCTTGGACAATTAATTTTAGGCGAAATAATACGGGTTTGTGCGCCGATCATATTCACTGTAAAATATTTCTGCACATGCACACAGTTGCTTACAGTTTCAATCAGATGCTTACTCGTGCTACACTACACAAGTAGTGGTATTCCAGATAGTGGAGGAAAGAATAAAGAAGAAGAAGGTGCAAATAATTGCAGCGGGTTTAAACGTTTTAATAGTACCAAACATTCACCCCTATCTGAAGCAATAGTGTAACAGCAAAACATAGAAAGACACACTACAAAATATTAATTGGAATTACTTAACTCATCAAAAGAGGTAGTGACCAAATGAACATACGCTGAACGAATAAATTTGACCTATGATACAATGTAAATACAAAGTTAATAAAAAAAAAGATGCATTATTAAAGTAAAAGTATTATAACGCTGTGAAATCCTAAACAATTTCAGAAAAACATCAGCTTTGAAAAAAAATTACGCCATTTGGAATATCAAAATTAAACACAGGTAAATGAAAATAATTTTGTAGATAAGTATACTTCTTCTGTCTGTATAACCGTACGTTTAGGAACAACAAGATATTTCTTGTATACCAGTTAACCTATTTTAATAACTGGTAAATGTGAGATGAATATCATCAACTAAACTATAAAATTGGTGCTCGATAAAACTTCTACGCGGAAGTGTGATATATACAGTATAAAAGGAGAAAGGAAATAGTTTTGAAGTTCATATATAGTACGAAGAAGTGAAAAATTATAGTAATTCCTAACACTTATCAAAGCTGGTATATAGACCAGATATAAGTTAACATTAAATAACAAAAAAGCATTACAAATAGTATCAACAGGTCAAATTAACAAGTAAGTACGATTTGATTGTACTCTCAGTTACTGATAGCTAGTTAAAAGCCTAAACAAGAAAATGGTAAAACAGCAACCATAAGAGTACGCATCTTTCAAAATAATTTAATTTTGGATGTAAAGCGTCTTCTGATTGGCTGACGTTATTTTGTTATTAGCCCATAGACATAATGTAGTCATGTGACCGTGACGTCATCAACGTTTTTTCATGGTTTTCTACGGTTTAAAATGGAATTTAGAATGAAATTATAAGAAATGACTGTTATATTTTTTCTGTCTATTCGAAATAACACAAAAAATGTGGTGCACACTGTTAAATAACCCGCTACGCGCGTTATTCAGTGTGCACCACATTTGTTATGTTATTTCTTCATAGACAGAAAAAATATTACAGTCATTCCTTAAATGTATTTTTCGTGCATTTTGAAGATTTTAAATCTTGCTGTTGAACAGTAGGAATTAATTTATTGTTTTGAATTTTTTTCCCCTGTTCTGCAAACATTTATTGGAGGAGTTGTTATAGAAATAACACCTTCTGACACCTATTGACAATATAACAGGGAAATTGAAATTATTTTGAGAAATATCACAATAAGGATGCGATAGTTTATTAAAGTTTCTGAGTGATTGATTGACGGCTTGATGACATCATGTTCAGGGTCTATAAGTCATCAGATACAGGTAATTGGTTGTGTAAGTTTGTGTTTTTTTTGCAATTTCAGACGTGTTGTTGTTAAGAAACATAAAGATGTATCGAGTATTCATTGTCAGTGTATTTGTGGGTAGGTAAATGATGCATGAAGGTGACAATAGTTTATATATTTTCAAATATAATTGATAAGGAAGAGATAAATCAAGATAACAAACTGAGGGAATAAAATGAATTTTCTAAGGACACGAACCATCGATAGGGTTAGCGTCAAATAGTATGATGAATCACAAAATTAAATGAATTTTAGTCTTTTGAAACAATTCTGATCTTAACATAATCGAAAAGTGAGAACAATCAATTATTTGGGTATGTTTAATTCTAGTTAAATTATGTGTAGACACATCCAATACGTAATATTGAATACTGTTCAGACCATTCTCAAGCAGTCAGTTTAGTACAGGAATAACTATAACAATACTAATATTATTTAAACTAATGCATTGGGAAATTAATGCTTATATGTAAACTAATAAATTGTAATAATCATAATAATAACGTATACAAAACATTATGATGTGTTTGTAGTGTTCTACATGGCTACAGTGAGTATATTAATATAATTCAAATATTTGATGATAATAAAAAAAAATTCAGCAGTTATCAGCACGGTTCCTTATCAATGAACATCAATGAATTCGATATGATCAGTTGTTTTATATATTGATTTGTGTTAAAACCACTTTCACCACTATTAGATATTTAGTGCCGGTCCGTTTATATTGATTAAAAAAGTCGGACTGCCCAAAAAGTAATTCCAACCGTCAACCTAAAAAAACTGACTATTCAATTCAAGTTAATTGGAGTCGACCACATCTGCCGCGAGCGAAGTTCAAAACCTCAGTGTCGACCTGCAAGTGCTATGGTTATTGAAATATGTAAACCACTCGGTTACTAAGCCCCTTTTTGACATGAACTATCTTTAATAGATAAAGAGTATTTCAACATGGAAAATGTACTGTTTATAAAATGTTGAACTATTTGACATACTATGGGGTTTTATCCAATGGCTGTAAAGCATAGCTCCATTTGGTTCAAAGTGTCGACTTTTTTATTTCAATGATTTGCATTGTTAAGGATTCCAACTGTTTCAAGTGTAAGCGTATCAAAGTTAATGTATGTATTCTGGTGATATGTTCAGGTTTGAGCGTTTCTTGACGAATCTTACCACACAAAGCAAATCGAACTCACAAAACTTAGATAAAAGTTTTCAGTAATGTATAGGCACAAATCATCTTCAATTTTATATCACCCTTGTTCCAAAGTATAAAGTGTTTAACTCTTTTATCTAAGAGATCCAACTGTAATTTCGCCCACAAAATAACTTTTAAATCATCATTTCTACATATCAAACATACAAGTCATGAAATTCGGGTTATCATTCAGACTAAACTAAGTGATCTGATGTGTTGTTGCAAAAGGAAGACTGGCTTATTTTATTTCATAATGATTATTTTAGTAATGCTATTATAGAATTGTTTTAATTTCGTGATTTGTTAATGACAAGATTGTTTTCGCTATAAAGAAGCTGCTTTTACTTGGTGGTTTATTTATTACTAGTAATAATGTAACATTTATATAAAAGAAATGCGTTTCTTTTTTTTTCGGGTTTAATAAAGAATATTTAACCATTTTTTTTTTTTATTAATTTGATATCATTATTCAGGTTTCTACGGCTGCAAGTGTAAAGATTGTTAATGGTGACGATGCCGACATAAAAGATCATCCATGGATGGTCTCTTTTCAGCTAGGAAAAAGTGGAGTAAATTTTACCCATAAATGTGGAGGAGTAATTATTGACAAAAGCTGGGTTCTTACAGCAGGACATTGCAATCTTTACAATAAGTGAGCTTTCTTATTTAATGTTTATATATAATCTTGCATTTAAATACAACGGGTACCACATGTGGATCAGTTATAGTTGTGTTTAGGTAAACATTATCGTCAATTTTATATCACCCTTGTTCAAAGTGTTTAACCATTTTATCAAAGATTTCCAACTGCAAATTAAACCCTAAAAAATACTTTTAAATCAACATTTATATATATCATACAAAGCCTGTACATGTAGGTGTTTTACAATTCTATAAATACTGTAACAAATATTAACATTTGGGTAATCATTCTTCCAAAACATTAGTGATGTGATTGTAAAGTTGCAATTAAACTGTATTTACTAGGTGCTATATTGGGATTGTTTTAATTTCGTGATTTGATGAAAAGTTTATTTTCGCAATATGGAAATTTTAAATGATTGAAATCTATCAAAATAGGTTTTAAAATGTTTATCTCATAATGACGCTTTTATAGAAGTAGTTTTGACAACTAGTTTTTTTTATATTACTGTTTTTTCATTTTAGTGTGAAGGATATGCAAATTGCAGCTGGAAGCTCTTTTTTGAGTCAGATGACAGAAATTATACCAGTGAAAAAGTACTATATGGTATGCACTTTTATGTTTGAGCTTTGATTTTGCCATTTGATTACGGACGTTCCGTTTAGAATTTTTCACTGGTATTTTTGTTGTTTTACTTTTTAGTAGTATATATGATATCCCACTTCATTTTGTGATTTTACTTTTTGCTTACAAGGAATCTATCAAACAAAGAGTTCCACGCGGTGACGTTGAAATCATCGATTTTGTTTCGGCCATGTCATTGTTTGTTTCAATTCGACTTTTTTTGCTCTTTAATGTTGTACAAAACACCTTAACTGAAAATAATTACTCGTTTAATTTTTGTCGAGCCTGCAACTTTTGTTGCAGAAAGCTCGACATAGGGATAGTGATCCGGCGGCGGCAACGGCGGCGTTAGCTAACTTCTTAAAAGCTTTATATTTTAGAAGGTGGAAGACCTGGATGCTTCATACTTTGTATATAGATGCCTCATGTTACGAACTTTCCGTCAGTCACATGTCCAATGTCCTTGACCTCATTTTCATGGTTCAGTGACTACTTGAAAAAAAAGTTAATATTTTTTGTAATGTTAAATTCTCTCTTATTATAAGTAATAGGATAACTATATTTGGTATATGTGTACCTTGCAAGGTCCTCATGCCCGTCGGACAGTTTTCACTTGACCTCGACCTCATTTCATGGATCAGTGAACAAGGTTAAGTGTACATGTCCAACTTGCAGGTGTCATCTGACCTTGACCTCATTTTCATGGTTCAGTGGTTATACTTAATTTTTTGTGTTTTGGTCTTTTTTCTAATACTATATGCAATAGGTGTAATTGTCTAGCTGACAGGTGTCATCTGAGCTTGACCTCATTTTCATGGTTCAGTTGTCAAAGTTAAATTTTTGAGTTTGGTCTTTTTTTTTAATTCTATATGCAATAGGTCAACTATATTTGGTGTATGGAAATATTTTATGATCTATATGTCAGTCACGCAGGTTTTATTTGACCTTGATCTCATTTTCACGGTTCATTGCAAAGTGTTGAGTATTTGTGTTTTGGTTTGTTTTTCTAAATTTATTGATCAATGTTTTGTTTTCTTGATTAATGTTGAGTTTATGGGACAGTTGTAATAAAGCTTTATATTTAGGACTATGTACATAAAATCAATGATTAGTAAAGAAGGCAAGACATTTCAGCGTGTGCCCTCTTGTAAAAAATATCAACAAAATATTATCTGTGACACTTTTACAATAATATAAGATTTCAAAAAATCTTAAAACACACACTTCATCTGAAAAAATAAATTGGTTATATAGCAGTTTGACAAACACACAATTTTAATAATTGAAAAGACTAATATTTCTTAAATAATAGAACTTTTTTTCTTCGTTCAACTTGTTTTTATAGATTCATCTCCACGTAGTGTTGTGTTTCACCTTAAACGAACAGAACTTATTTCCGTATGCATGACTGTAAATATTTAATGTTATTGGAACATTTTTTCAAGGTCTAATTGTGACAATATTTAAACATTGCCTGTACTTTGAAGGTGGATGATTTCAATATTTGAACTATACGTCATTTATTCAAATAAGGTGTTATCGATTAGCGTTTAAAATTTAAATAAGTATTCAAATATTTTACTTGAATGTACTGTGGTTCATCTTCGTGTATATATGACGATGTTTTCGCGGTGACCACACAGCAGTTTTTTTTTATAAATATGATTTGATAATAGTTATAATAGTGATATGTAATTTTCATAAATCTATTTGGTGCAATTTTATATAAACAAGATAAAGTATACCTAGAATCTTTTTTTACGTGAAAGAATTCACAAATATTTTGTATGAGAGAATCAGCTTTCAAGTATTATATTAAAATGTTTCACCCGAAAACCATCTTAATGCATGCAAGAGGAAATTTGTATAATACGACACAACACTGTGCAGTTTAAACAAGGTTCACAAGAAGACGAAATCGAAAAAAATATTTTTAAATTGTAAGTTGTTAACATGTAAATTACCCTATTTGCATATACTGATTGACTGATTATTATTCAATATTTTTAAGCACGAAAACTATAGTACAGCTAATTATGTTACTCAAAATGACCTTATGCTACTGGAGCTTCAGAAACCGCTTAAATTCGGGTCTACTATAAACAAAATCGACCTGGACACTAATGTAGGCCATAATTATACAGGAGAGGTATGCACAATAACAGGATGGGGAGATACAGATGAAACAAAAGGTATGTTTTTTTCAAAGCTTTAACCTTGAAAAAGAAAGGGCAAAAGATGAGAAATGGAACTTCAGACTCATAATTAATCGAAAACAAACTGACAAAGTTATATACACAAATCTGCGTTCTAATCTGAATGATTATTTACCAAATGATAACAATGTACAGACAAATATACCAAAACTTATTAAACTTTTTTTAACAATGAACAAATTTGTGTTTAAATAAATTTTTCGTAAAAATGTACGTAGACTGTAAATTCAATATATTAGTTCTATATATATTTGACCGACAAACAATAAATTCTAAGGCTTTATGATATAATTTAGAAAGAATATTGAGAAAAGCTATTTATTTTGTCTAATGTGTCTTCATGTACACTTATATCATAGTTGCTAGAATAGTTCTTTCTAAGATTCATTCACTTGTATTAGAAGACTCTCAAACAAATCAATATATAATTTATCAAAATACTATGTCTTATTTTTATAAAGTATCTTTAATATATTGCATTTGTTATTGATTTCTAAATCCTATTTAAAATTCAGGCCAGCATCGAATTTAACCTAGTATTTCCCGATAAAACCATGCAATTAAAACTGGGGTTTACCCACTAATTCCCACTGGACTAGGCAATGCTCATCTAATCCGTGTTTGTGCCAACCCTCAAACTATTCCACATTGTTAAAATGGTGGACAGTTAGCAATGATAGGCCAACTTATGATCTTAAGCAATGAAAACATAGCAACAACTGACATGAAAAATGTGAAACAGTTCATACAAGAAAAGTAAACTTTAAATTTTCAACAATTTAATTTACTGATATAGTATGAAAAATCTCGGATAGTGGTATTATAGAACATACAGTGACAAACTCGTACACACAATAAGTAAATTTCACAACCATTTATTGTGTAAATTATTATATATATTGACTATACAACTTAATCTGATTACAGGACAGCGTTTACCCAGAGGGATTTTGCCGGATCGTCTACAAATACAGTATATGCTTGCTGTTTCTAAAGCATACTGTAATAATACTTGGAATTCGTTTTACGGTTTTCGGTTGTTTCCAAAGAACTTTATCAACACCATTATTTGTCTTGAAGACAAGGATAAGGATTCTTGTGTTGTAAGTACATTTCATTTGACGCATATATGTCTCCTGTAATCTATCTTATCTGTATCGGTTTTTTTTGTAAAGTAGCTTACAGAAACTATAATAACAGATTTAACTGTTTTCTTATATTGGTATTAATTAGTGTTGTCAAATCGGACACTTTCTTCTAACCGGTTACTCGGATAATCGTTCGACCGATTAACCGATTAACCGGTAGTTTAATTTGGTGTTTAAAAGCCTTGTCAATAGTACCCGTCACATAGAGAAGATGTGGTATGAGTGTCAATTTGACAACCTTTCATCAAAGTCAAAAATTTGCGCTTATGGAATTAAATTTTGTCCTTTGGCATTATAAGGCTTGTCTGTGAGGATTCATGGTGAAGTTTGACTCTTAATAATCAAATACACCATATTAACTATAGTGTTTGTACAAACTTCAGATCGAAAAATAATAAAAAAAAACTTCTTGATCTCTTGGAATTGATTATGTCTGAAACCAATTATTCTTTCCTTTTCTCTTGTTGTCTCCGAAAACAAGGTGGAGTTTTTTTTAATTTTAAATGATTAATTATTAAAAAGAAGATGTGGTATGATTGCAAATGAGACAATTCTCCACAAGAAAACAAAATGACACGTTTCTTTACTTTGTTTGCTTGTTTCTTTAAGCATGTTACTCGTACTATCACGTATACATTGAGAACATTCACATTGGTTTGCATTTCACAATTTTTGAGTTAACATTTTGTTAACATTTTGTTTAAAGTAAGACTAAGCCTTGCACTACGGAGGTTGCACATTTAAATGTAGGTTTACACAATATTATATCAAAAACGAAATAATGAAGTAATTAGTAAAATTTAATCGCATTATTGATTGAAAGTAACTGTTAAAAAAACATGTGTACTAATTATGTTTCTTTAAGATCCTGCCCGAGCTCTAATCAACTTTATATTTTTAGGATTAACAAAACCAATCAACATACTGGACAATTGATCTGTCAAATTAATTACCACGACGACATATTTTAGATAAGACATAACTATTTATTGATTTCAATACAAATTTGTATCAAATCTATCAAAATTGAAAAAAAGTCCGGTTAACCGGTTAGCGTTTTTGGTATTCGGTATTCGGTAGTTCGACCGGTTAACCGTAGTATTAATAAGATAATAACACAATCGCCGACATCATATTACTATTACATGTTCATGCATATTTTAATATTTTGGTGAAAGACTTTCATATTCGCGACATTTATTGTCGTTTTTCTTTCTAGTTCCTTTTTAGTTCATACACATACATAAATGTGGGTATACATTGTACAAAAATGAGACAACAAACCAATACAAAAAAAGCCAAAGATAACCAAAAGACATTAAGATGGCAGTATATAGACTCAAACAATGACAAGAATAAAACGTTCGGCCATTTTTTTGAAAAGTATTACTAGTATGATTTGGTCTTATAATTTTCATCAACTTTTTCAGTCATACACTTTAATAAAATTTTGATTTTACTGCGACGAGGCCATGCAAAGGACGTGGATTAGTGAAGCAAAAAATTGGACGTCGATTTAAAAAAAAAATAAAAAATAAACGTCGATTAGAGGGACATAAAAGTGCCGTCGATTTGGGATGTTATTTTATTGTGAAATCAACTTTGGACGTCAATTTTAGGAATGGACGTCGATTAGAGACCGGACGCCATATGAGTCTTACATATATAACGTTGTTTTCAATTTAGACTTATTTATATTTTTTTTCGTTTGGGCTTGTATTATATTTTCCCTCCGTTTTATATAATCCGTTCATCCCATTTCGACTCTTTAGAACTCAAGAGTCTATTCTAAATTGAGGTAAATTATATGGCCTTCCACTTACTGTTTCGATCCCTTACACCACTAAAGAGACATTAATTGTCGAAATCCGGATATGGTGTACACATTTAAGCACCTCATTTTTATGGTTTACCATCTTTGCCGCGAGTTTATTGTTTTTATGGTATTAAATTAATATAAAGATCCACTTTGTTACATCTTGTGATCAATTTATTTGGCAATCGTCAATGGCAGCCAACAGGGTTTCAGAACATCATTAGTTCGACCTGTGAGTCAAATGCGTTTTGTTAAATATACTTTTTCACTTTTTTGGTCTTTTTGGAAAATGTTGTTTGTACTGTATTTAGACCCCTCTACAACGAAATTTGTTTTGCATTCACACGTATAAAAATTGCGGTTTTTATCCAACACAATCATAGGTTTGAACAATGTTTTTAATTAAGACATGAATTTATATAAATTTGAGCCTATATATTCTCATGTCCCTCTGAAGATCTGTGAAAGCAGTGAAAGTACTAGTAAAAGTGATGAATTGAAACCGTTATTATCTTTTAATTATTTTCTTATATGTTACCAGCATACGGACTTGACTTAACCTTTTCTTATATAAAATCTTCATGCCTTATATATCATGAACTGTAGTAAGACGCTAGATTAAAACTGACGTGGACTGGTAACACCCAGCCACAGAAAGCTTCATTTTAATGACTGATTTGGTGACACGATATATCAGTAGCATGCATATATGGGTTCGAATCCTGGCAAAAGCAAATTTACAGATCTAACATTGTTGGGTTGATGTTTAGACGAGTTGTATATACAGAATATACACAGCTATGTATCACCATCACTGCTGGTGATCCGATGGATAAATCGGTTGTAGAGTTGTCACTGGTTCAGACGTACTTATAAACAAAATTATTTCTGTGACCGTATCTTGCATTAATTTGTATGATCCTTTACTAAAGATAATTTAGCTGATCTGTAAAAATAACATCTTCATGCTTTATATATCATGTACTGTATTACGACGCTAGATTAAAACTGACGTGGAAAGTTAACAACCGGCCACCGAAAGCGTCATTTTATGAAGCTCAGGTGGTCGTGTGGTCAAGCGCAACGGTTACAGTGCAGGCGATTTTGTGTCACGATATCTCAGTAGCATGGGTTCGAATCCCGGTAAGGAAAGAACAACAAATTTGCGAAAGCAAATTTACAGATCTAACATTGTTGGATTGATATTTAGACGAGTTGTATATACAGAATGTATACAGCCATGTATCCCCATCACCGCTGGTGATCCGATGGTTAAATCTGTTGTAGAGTTTTCACTGATCTAGATTACTTATCTTAAATTAATTTGTAGGATCCTTTACTATAGATAATCTAGCTGATCTGTAAAAATATCATCTTCATGCCTTATATATCATGTACTGTAGTACGACGCTAGATTAAAACTGACGTGGAAAGGTAACCCACCGAAAGCTTCATTTTATGAAGCCCAGGTGGTCGTGTGGTCTAGCGCGCCGGTAACAGTGCAGGCGATTTGGTGTCACGATATCTCAGTAGCATGGGTTCGAATCCCGGCGAGGGAAGAACCAAAAATTTGCGAAAGCAAATTTACAGATCTAACATTGTTGGATTGATGTTTAGACGAGTTATATATGTATATATACAACTCGTCTAAACATCAACCCAACAATGTTAGATCTGTACACATATATAACTCGTCTAAACATCAATCCAACAATGTTAGATCTGTAAATCTGCTTACGCAAAGTTTTTGTTCTTCCTTATATATATACAGGGAAGAACAAAAAATTTGACCTATATCTATATATATATATATACAACTCGTCTAAACATCAACCCAACAATGTTAGATCTGTAAATTTGCTTTCGCAAATTTTTGGTTCTTCCCTCGCCGGGATTCGAACCCATGCTACTGTGATATCGTGACACCAAATCGCCTGCACTGCAGCTATATATATATATATATACAACTCGTCTAAACATCAACTCAACAATGTTAGATCTGTAAATTTGCTTTCGCAAATTTTTGGTTCTACCCTCGCCGGGATTCGAACCCATGCTACTGTGTTATCGTGACACCAAATCGCCTGCACTGCAGCCGTCCCGCTAGACCACACGACCACCTGGGCTCTCAAAAAAAGAGCTTTCGCTGGCCGTGTGTTACCTTTCCTCGTCAGTTTTAATCTAGCGGCGTACTACAGTACATGATATATAAGGCATGAAGATGTTATATATATATATATATATATATATATATATATATATATATATATATATATATATATATATATATCAAAAACGTTATAGATATCAAACAAATACCAACACTTATCTTTCCTTATATCCGTACATGAATGGTGTGTTTGAAAAACAATCCACAAAAAACGAAAAATCGAAGACATATAACAGTAGTCAATAATACATGGTTATCTTGAATTGTATTTTAGATGAACGTGTAACGTGTAACGTCTAAGCAACAGTATCAATAACAAAACCAAATGCATTACAAGATCAGAATGTTTTGAAAAATAAAAGGTGGATATACCATTTCATGCTTTATCCCAAGTCTAAACCCTTGATACTTATAAGATCAGTCATTAAATTGAAATTAATTGGAATAAAACTTTTAAATTAAAAAAGCTTTTTTTATGAAGTTCTTGTCATTAGTTTACTTCAAATCGTCGATTAAAGTTGCGACTGGTATTATTCACAAAAATTTAAGTTTGTATCTATGCTTTCTCTCAGTTTTAATTTTGAATTATATTTATTCATTCAGGGTGATAGTGGTGGACCAATGGTATGCAGTAATAAACTTGTAGGCACATTATCATTTGGTAGTTACCTTTGCGATGGAACTTTACCAAGTGTGCATACTAGAATTTCTGTATACTTGGACTGGATTAAAGACAAAATTAATAAAAAAAGTAATAAGAATAAGAAGGATAAGAAAAAGAAGAAAAATAATAAGGGAAAGGCAAACGGAACGAGAAAGGGAAAGAACAACAAAAATAAATAACAATAAAGTGAAATAAAGAATATAAGTAATTCTTTATGTTGTTGTTGACTTGTTTTAAGAAGTAAATTAAAGAATGAGGTCGTATCATTGAAATTATGAATACGATCACAGAAAACTGTGAAGAAGTCGCGATTTAATTTTGAACGTATCTATTAACACTTTTCAGCTTTGTATGAATGGTTGAAATTTTATTTTGCAAGTCCCTTAATAATTTCTGTTTTGTTAACCACTGCCTAAATGATTTGTACGAGTAAAAACAAATTCATAAATAAACAGGATAATCGATATATGGTTCACTTTTAGAGGCAAATTATGATATATAAATTAAGAATGGAAACCTGGAATGTGTCAAATAATGTGAGACAATAACCCGACCAAAGAGCTGAAACCGGCCGAATGCCACAAATTTGTCTTCAAAACAGCCAGAAAATCTCGCACCCGGAGGCGTGCATCAGCTGGCCCCTAAACAAAAATGTGTACTTGTTCAGTAATAATGGACGTCATACTAAACTCATCATCCGAAAAGAGGGATGAAAGATACCAGAGGAACAGTCAAACTCATAAATCGAAAATAAACTGACAACGCCATGACTAAGAATGAAAAAACAAACAGACAAATAAAAGTACACAAGAAACAACATAGAAAACTTAAGACTAAGCAACACGAACCCCACTAAATACTGGGGGTGATCTCAGATGCTCTGGAAGGGCAAGCAGATCCTGCTCAACATGTGGCACCCGTCGTGTTGCTCATCTTATAACAAACCCAGAAAATAGTCTAATTCGGTAGTTACGACGTAAGAAACATATCCGATATCATCTGTTAAATGGTTATTCCATAACGGTGTACCAACTCGTAATGGCGTCCGTAAAATTTACGAAGGGATGATTTCAACTTCACCATTTGAAACTCTTGGTTTAATAGCTTCTTTGTGAGCAGCAACACTCTATCAAGGAAATCATGATAGTAAATACAAGCGCGGGAATATCTTATCAATTGGGAGATATATACTCCGTTCGCAGGCGCTGCTGGAATGTTGCTACGTAGAAATGGAGAGTTTACAATTGGGAAATCATCTCGTTTGTCGTAAAGTTTTGTTTTCATCCGACCCTCATTGTCAACTTTTAGATGTAAGTAAAGATATGAGGCAGACTTAACTGTATCCCTTATCTCTGAATCGATGGTATAGATGTGTTCAACATAGTCACCAAATTTTGAATTATTTAGTGAGAGAACATCTTCTATATAGCGGAAAGTAAAGTTGATAAAATAGATGTTAATAATTTAGAAAGAGGTTTCGTGGAGCACTTGGAAGACCCAGCAATATACCGTTGTTTGTAAGGACACTGATCTTATTTATGTATCCAATACAGTGAAGACCTATAATAATCCAGGATTTCCTATTTGGTAAGTGTCGTGAGGGTATATGTTGAGTTTCCAAGTAAATTGTCAATACCTAATTCATTTATCAAGCAGTTTATGTAATGAGTTTTACACACAAAAACGATGTTGTTAGGGGCTTTATCTGCGGGGACAACAACATATTTGTCATGGAGGTAGGACAATTTTTTTGCAACATTCGAGTCTTTAAAGATTGACGTAGCATGGGTATTGATAGACCCATTCAGTTTCTTAATTCTGATTTGAATCAACGACTTCGCAGTTTTAATCCATTCTGAAAGAGTATCTACGACTTCCTTCCCGCGCTTCGCCCATTGCCTGGCATAATCCTTGACTGAATCCATCAGTATTTGAAATTGTATTTCCAATTGATGGATTTAACCTCACGATATTTCGGACTTTTGGATAACACATTTCACAGGGAAGTGTTATTGACAATGGTGAGGTCACCGGTAGTAACGTGGCCAACCGGATTATATGTGAATTGGGAACTATCACAAGTGCAATCTGGAGGTTTAGACTTGAAGTCGTCAATATTGAGATCATTCAAAACGTGTTTGTAATTGAAAATTTTAGTTGCAATTGGTTTGGTATAGGTATAAGAAATGATTGGTACAGACAGATCTTTGAAATAAGGAGGTATTATCGACTGAACTAATTTATGATGGAGGATATTGCCTAAGTTGACGCCATCGAGACCTGTGTTAGAAAAGGAAAGTTTAAGAATTTTTTTTTTCTCTTTTTCATCTTTTTCAATGCGAACTGGTTTGAAAAGTCGGTGACTTACAATATCCGAAATGATAGCTATAAGTTTGTATTGGTTTGAATGAGGGTTTGTAACAGTGGTTTCCAAACATAAATTGAACAGAAAATGAAATTTTGAAAGTGGTAATGAATAAAGTTTCGTGCGAATGTGATGAATAACTAACGGCTTTTGTATAAATGGCAGCAAGTCATTAATTGAAACATCATGCAGAGTAGGTGATTTATAATGACGATGACCATGAGGAGTAGAGTTGAAAATATTCATCACATTCACCGAGCTACACGAAGGACTAGATATAATACCTATACCATCAGATTTGTCATTGCAACGACATTGTGTCGCAAATATATGAATGAACTAAAATAACGAAATTATACAAGAGTAACAAAGGTTAGAAGCTCCTGACTTGTGACAAGCACAAACATACGGCGAAAATAAACATGTTTTTGAAATCTCAACCTTCCCCTTATATCTCTAGCCAATGTAGAAAAAAAACACACAGCAATGCGCACAGTAAAAAACTCAGTTCAAAAGGAAGTCCGATTCCGATGTCAGAAAGATAATAAAAAACCCTAAACAAAATGACAATGATACATTAATTAACAAAGGACTAATAGCAGTTACTGACATGCCAGATCCAGACCTCAATTAAACTGTTTGAAAGATTATGTCTTCATCATATGAATATCAAGAACAATCCCTCTCGTTAGTGGTTTAGTATCATACCATCATAAACTATATTAGAAGAACATAACCCATATCTTGCCAAGAGCTTGTTTAAGAATGAATGTGTTTATTTTCGATGCAAAGACCCTATAACTGAATTAATATCGAAGCCAAAACATGCCATCTTTAATGATCTAACAACAGTATCATAACTATATCCCTTTCTAATGTATGTTTAAAGGTTTTGTTACATGTAGCTTTTGAGGTGAATGCTGAAATTGTTGTGCTATGTAAAGAATAGAACCATTAAATGATTGGCGTAAAATACCGGAACGTATAAGATGTCTGCATGCCGATTTATATTTACGAATGATGTCCTTGTATCGGTGATAAAATTTAGTAAATTTAATTTAAAGTTTATTCAACAGGATATATCTCTTTAGTGTACGTACTGAAGTCGTAACTATTGATAGCCAATATGTCATCCAAATATCTAAAAGTATTATTTATGATCATGATAGTAAATACAAGCGCGGGAATATCTTATCAATTGGGAGATATATACTCCGTTCGCAGGCGCTGCTGGAATGTTGCTACATAGAAATTGAGAGTTTACAATTCGGAAATCATCTCGTTTGTCGTAAAGTTTTGTTTTCAACCGACCCTCATTGTCAATTTTTAGATGTAAGTAAAGATCTGAGGCAGACTTAACTGTATCCTTTATCTCTGAATCGATGGTATAGATGTGTTCAACATAGTCACCAAATTTTGAATTATTTAGTGAGAGAACATCTTCTATATAGCGGAAAGTAAAGTGAAACAAAATGACAATGATACATTAATTAACAAAGGACTAATAGTAGTTACTGACATGCCAGATCCAGACCTCAATTAAACTGTTTGAAAGATTATGTCTTCATCATATGAATATCAAGAACAATCCCTCTCGTTAGTGGTTTAGTATCATACCATCATAAACTATATTAGAAGAACATAACCCGTATCTTGCCAAGAGCTTGTTTAAGAATGAATGTGTTTATTTTCGATGCAAAGACCCTATAACTGAATTAATATCGAAGCCAAAACATGCCATCTTTAATGATCTAACAACAGTATCATAACTATATCCCTTTCTAATGTATGTTTAAAGGTTTTGTTACATGTAGCTTTTGAGGTGAATGCTGAAATTGTTGTGCTATGTAAAGAATAGAACCATTAAATGATTGGCGTAAAATACCGGAACGTATAAGATGTCTGCATGCCGATTTATATTTACGAATGATGTCCTTGTATCGGTGATAAAATTTAGTAAATTTAATTTAAAGTTTATTCAACAGGATATATCTCTTTAGTGTACGTACTGAAGTCGTAACTATTGATAGCCAATATGTCATCCAAATATCTTAAAGTATTATTCATGATCATGATAGTAAATAAGCGCGGGAATATCTTATCAATTAGGAGATATATACTCCGTTCGCAGGCGCTGCTGGAATGTTGCTACATAGAAATGGAGAGTTTACAATTGGGAAATCATCTCGTTTGTCGTAAAGTTTTGTTTTCAACCGACCCTCATTGTCAATTTTTAGATGTAAGTAAAGATCTGAGGCAGACTTAACTGTATCCTTTATCTCTGAATCGATGGTATAGATGTGTTCAACATAGTCACCAAATTTTGAATTATTTAGTGAGAGAACATCTTCTATATAGCGGAAAGTAAAGTGAAACAAAATGACAATGATACATTAATTAACAAAGGACTAATAGCAGTTACTGACATGCCAGATCCAGACCTCAATTAAACTGTTTGAAAGATTATGTCTTCATCATATGAATATCAAGAACAATCCCTCTCGTTAGTGGTTTAGTATCATACCATCATAAACTATATTAGAAGAACATAACCCGTATCTTGCCAAGAGCTTGTTTAAGAATGAATGTGTTTATTTTCGATGCAAAGACCCTATAACTGAATTAATATCGAAGCCAAAACATGCCATCTTTAATGATCTAACAACAGTATCATAACTATATCCCTTTCTAATGTATGTTTAAAGGTTTTGTTACATGTAGCTTTTGAGGTGAATGCTGAAATTGTTGTGCTATGTAAAGAATAGAACCATTAAATGATTGGCGTAAAATACCGGAACGTATAAGATGTCTGCATGCCGATTTATATTTACGAATGATGTCCTTGTATCGGTGATAAAATTTAGTAAATTTAATTTAAAGTTTATTCAACAGGATATATCTCTTTAGTGTACGTACTGAAGTCGTAACTATTGATAGCCAATATGTCATCCAAATATCTAAAAGTATTATTTATGATCATGATAGTAAATAAGCGCGGGAATATCTTATCAATTGGGAGATATATACTCCGTTCGCAGGCGCTGCTGGAATGTTGCTACATAGAAATGGAGAGTTTACAATTGGGAAATCATCTCGTTTGTCGTAAAGTTTGTTTTCAACCGACCCTCATTGTCAATTTTTAGATGTAAGTAAAGATATGAGGCAGACTTAACTGTATCCTTTATCTCTGAATCGATGGTATAGATGTGTTCAACATAGTCACCAAATTTTGAATTATTTAGTGAGAGAACATAATCATCTTCTATATAGCGGAAAGTAAAGTGAAACAAAATGACAATGATACATTAATTAACAAAGGACTAATAGCAGTTACTGACATGCCAGATCCAGACCTCAATTAAACTGTTTGAAAGATTATGTCTTCATCATATGAATATCAAGAACAATCCCTCTCGTTAGTTGTTTAGTATCATACCATCATAAACTATATTAGAAGAACATAACCCGTATCTTGCCAAGAGCTTGTTTAAGAATGAATGTGTTTATTTTCGATGCAAAGACCCTATAACTGAATTAATATCGAAGCCAAAACATGCCATCTTTAATGATCTAACAACAGTATCATAACTATATCCCTTTCTAATGTATGTTTAAAGGTTTTGTTACATGTAGCTTTTGAGGTGAATGCTGAAATTGTTGTGCTATGTAAAGAATAGAACCATTAAATGATTGGCGTAAAATACCGGAACGTATAAGATGTCTGCATGCCGATTTATATTTACGAATGATGTCCTTGTATCGGTGATAAAATTTAGTAAATTTAATTTAAAGTTTATTCAACAGGATATATCTCTTTAGTGTACGTACTGAAGTCGTAACTATTGATAGCCAATATGTCATCCAAATATCTAAAAGTATTATTTAATGTTTGTATCAGATGATGTTTCTCGAAAAATTTAAAGTTTTTTAAACAGGAAATTTATAAAAATGAGCGTATGATTGATATTCATGTCAACACCGCAGTGCTGACTACTGGGCTGTTGATACCCTCGGGGACGAAACTTCCACCAGCAGTGGCATCGACACAGTGGTGTAAATAGTGATCAAAGGTACCAAGATTATAATTCAATACGCCAGACGCACGTTTCGTCTACATAAGTCATAAGACTCATCAGTGACGCTCATATCAAAATAGTTATAAACCAAACAAGTACTAGTGCACAGTTAGTCACCATTTTAATTCCGATAACTTGACGATACATGGAATCTCCAAAGCGCACAAAAAATGGTATCTAGTCAAAATTCATGGGCCGTCCAATTGACATAGTTATTTCAATTGTTGTTACTTAAAAATGACCTATAATAAACAAAGTTTGAACATATATATTCGCATTCTGACTTTTTAAATGTCCATTTAATTAGATGTGTGCATTTTTTCTTTAGAATATCAAGCAAAGAGGTATATAGGGTAGAAAAATCTAAACTTAGTATTATGATTGGAATGAAATGCACAAATATTGAATTACTCCTTATTTGTTTAGGGAGAATTCACTAAAAAAATGTATTCAATGTAAAGGGAGACAGTTTAAAACGGAAACATATTTACTCTTTATCTTTGAGGGGGAGGACAGGGGTAAGGGAGACAGGGAGAAAGGGGGTAGGAGAAAGGAGAAAGAGGTGGGAGAAAGGAGAGGAAGGCTGGGAGAAAGGAGAAAAAGTTGGAGAAAGGAGAAAAAATAAAATATCTCTCCTTTTAAAAAATTTTCTAATATTTCAAGAAAAAATATCTCAAAAGGAGATGTTTTATTCTAATGGGAGAAAGGAGAACGGGGGTAGGAGAAAGGAGAAGAGGGGTGGGAGAAGGGAGAAGGATAACCCCTGTCCTCCCCATCATCATTGCAAACATTGAATGTACGATTGTTAAGGAGTATAGCTATTTTTAAAAACAAATTGCATTTTTGAACACCAAAATGTATATTATCAAAGATTTATATCAACTACATAATAAATATTGAATTATAATTGAAACCAAAGTGGAATTATATTTCCGTCAACAATCAGATTTAAGCTAATTTTATTTTTTGTATTATTAAACGGGAATAAATAGCTGTACCACCGAAAATTAAATTTTGATGTGTATATATACGAATAAAGCTGTCTGTCCATCTTCTTATCCACCGATGTTAATTGTAAGCGCAACTTCCCCTTGTAACAGAACTATATAAATGATGATCTGACACCCTCACCATGACCAACCACACTCGCAGATATATCTCTAAATAAATATATAATTTTGATCTCATGGTGCCCCCCCCTCCCCCCTTACCCAAGACATCAAGTTCTTGATCCGCCCCTTTTATTTATTGGGTAGATTTTTTTCATACGTGTTAATCGGTATACGTTCTCAAATTCATGTAGTGGAGAAATACAATCCACATGTTATAAGATAACAGTTACTTCTAAGCACTTACCGGTTTTTTTTGGTACATGTAGAACTGCTGTACTAGTGTGCCACTTTCCAGACACCTTGAATCGGGCGGCATAAAAATTACTAAGTGGTGACTCTCTTTTGTGAAAGTCTTCCTGTGTTGGGTTGGATGTTGAACTGAAAAAGAAACATGCATATAAATACATTACATATCTAAAAACGTGCAAAAGGCAAAACAATATACTTCCTTTAATTTCTGGACAACCAAAAGACTTGGATGTAAGCAACTATAATACAAATTTACAGATCTAACATTGTTGGGTTGATGTTTAGACGAGTTGTATATACAGAATGTACAGAGCCATGTATCACCATCACTGCTGGTGATCCAATGGATAAATCTGTTGTAGAGTTGTCACTGGTTCAGACGTTCTTAGAAATATAATCATTTCTGTGACTGTATCTTACATTAATTTGTAGGATCCTTTACTATAGATAATTTAGCTGATCTGTAAAAATAACATCTTCATGCCTTATATATCATGTACTGTAGTATGACGCTAGATTAAAACTGACGTGGAAAGGTAACACCCGGATACGACTTAATTTATTTTTATTTCACAATTGATTTTCCGAGGACACTGTTGGCTGAAAAAAAAATTATAAAATCTGATAGCACTTATGAGACATAAGGTTATTACACCTGTCTTATGTTGAAGATTTTACACGTCTCCTTGAGATGGCTGCGGTTATTTGTGTAGTTAAGTTGCTGTCTCATTGACGTATACCTCACATCTCCTTTTATTCATATACACTAAATTTTACGTGTACATTGCTGGCTGAAAAAATATGAATCTGATAGCACTCATAAGACATGATGTTATAACACTTGTCTGTTGTTGAAGTCTACACGTCTCCCTCTAGATGTCATTCGGTTATTACTGTTGTGCTGTCTTATTGACGTATACAAAACATTTCCTTTTTACTCGTGCATCACTTTTTTTCCGATGTGGGATGATGACTGAAAATTCGTAGTATATAAATCTGATAGCAATGCCAGTTTTGATTTTGTTGCAAATATGGCGATGTATGATTTGCATTTAAGTGTTTTCTACTTAACGTGTAGCAGCAAATATTTCACGAATATTACAGCCATTGTGTCAGTTGGTTTCATCGTGTTTTGTTTACTTTAGTTTATTAAAGAATAATATGCTGTCGTGTATCCTACACTCTAATATCAGTCACTGTACTTCTGAGAAAATCCACTACAGCAACGCAATAAACAGTAGAATAGAATAGAATAGAATAGAGGAAGACATATCTGAGGGTCTTGATGGGGGTCTTTCTATTCTGTGTTCTTCTATATTTTTATACACCTATTTTTTTCGTCTGTTCTTCATAAATCCAGCCCATTATTCTCTATTCTTAATATTTCAACACCCTTTCATTCTTTATTCTTAACTTTGGCCTATTTTTCTATCTCTATTCTTTATTTTGATAGTCATTTATTTTGCACGTTTCTCCTATTATTCTCTATTCAGTTAACTCCCATCCAAATCCTCATAAATCTATATTTGTGAGCATTGCAATGCAATAATTAAAAATACCGGTAGTACATAACCTTGTCATACCGTCAAAGAGTTTTATGAAACATTGGTGCAAGTTTTGTCATGATTAAGAGAGATACAGAATAAGAAGAAGATGTGGTATGCATGATGACCAATGAGACAACTCTCCACCAGAGACCAGCTGGTATAGAAATGTACAACTATAATAGGTCGCTGTACAAGCTTCAACAATGAGCAAAACACATACTGCATAATCAGCTATAAAAGGTCCCGAAATGACAAATGCAAAACAATGAATGAAAAACAAACATAATATACAGCAACAAACGACAACGACTGAATTACAGGCTCCTGACTTGGGACAGTTACACCACTTTTTCTTGGTCCTCATTCCTATCCAGGTAGTTATTTTTTTACTTTCAAACATTTTATGAGGGCGGGATCAATATACCAGACTGAGTATTTAAACATCAGACGTACTGGTTACCGGAACTTTAGACACACCAAACCAGGTACTTCATAACTGAGAAACAGGCAAAATATGCACTCAATTTTAGAATTCGTTTACACATTTTTGCATTACTCAGAACTGTCAGTCAATATGTGTACTACAAGGATCACAAGTGCTTCGCCTTTCATTTGATACCTTAATAACTAAAATATAGTCTTCAAAGTTTTATATTTACACCTATCCGTAGGAACTATTTTGTTTTAAATATGTACTACTTTCCGGTACGTTCTTTTGTCACCGGGTCCCAATTCTGAATGCTTCTATGCCTTCGGTTCGGTTAGTCAAGTTAAACGCAAAATTTTGGAAAATTAGCACAGACATCCTTGCACGCTCTATGTAAGTCTTACTAATCTTTTGGAGACACATTCAAATAAGCAAAAACAAAATGAAGAGGAAAATAAAAGAAAGAAAAAAAAAACACACCTTCTTAAATGGTTATATGACTCTTTTTGAGAGATTTCGTGGCTCTAAAAAAAAAAGGCTGTTTACAATATGCAATTTTGTTCGTTCTGTAATAATCTGTCTGGGTGTAATAATTTTAACCGCTTCTTCGGCAGTGTTTAAAGAAAAAAAAATACACTCTTTCTTAAGTGATTAACTGCAATGTAGACTGTGTTTCTCTACAGTTCCGTTACATCTAGTACCAAAGTGATGATCAATTGTGTGTTGTTGGATTGCTGTTTTATTCATGTATTATACCTTGCATCTCCTTTTATTCATATTCTATGTTTCATATGTCAAAAGATGGTAACCTGTTAACTAAACATTGAAAATATTGTCTCATTCTATAGCTGATGTTTATCGTTAAAATAATCTATGTCACCCCCCCCCCCCCCCCCTTTCTATAAAAGCAGTAGCAAAACACAAAACGATGCAAAAGACAGACAAAAGCAAAACACAAAAAAATGTTTCTCAAACCTCATACGAATCAAAAGAAGTTACATCTCTCTGAGGTGAGCATACTTTGTAAAGGGTTTTAAATCGTTATATAGTACACTATTCGCTATAGTTTCCTCAGAGACGGTATTGAAAAAATCTGAATCGTTTATATACGTATTATATACGTTTGTAAGGCTTTTGGCATTTTTCATAATTTTTGAACTTTTGATCAGTACAGATTAAAATTAAAAAGTCCCAAAAAATTCTAAACAATAGATCAATCATTAATTGAGTCTTCATCATGAGTTTTTCCTGATAAAAAACACAAATTTTGCAAAATTTTGAAATATTTTCTTTTATCATACCTTTTTAAACAAATAATATTTACAAATAAGTTTCGAAAGCACATTTGTTAATCCAACCAGTCTAGTCAATGGCAGTCTAGAACACAGTTTTATTACGGTCTAGTGCTGTTGGTTAACCTCTACCCTCAACGGGTGTGAGTATTACCCGTACGTTCATTGGGCGTACGGGGTAAATCATAGACGGCTCACCACTCTTCTCTCCTCTTTACACATTGTATGATAATCGAAAGAACTAGTTTATTTCCTAAACGTCATTCTGCAGCAGTGGGGAATGACATCTGTTAGTGGTAACGCTATAAACAGTAGAGGAAGACATATCTGAGGGTCTTGATGGGGGTCTCTCTATTCTGTGTTCTTACAGTCCGCCAAAAGTTAAGCACCACCTGTTTTTATTGCACAGATTTTTTTCAAATTTAAAAAATCAATTATTCCACGAAAAAAATAAAACAATCATATAGCAATTTTGCTAATGTATACCATAAACAAACCAGAAATGTAATTTTAGTCACTTATGAAGGTTCTATGCATGTAGGTTTTCCATTCATAGAAATAGTGTAAATTACTGAATTCAGAAACAGAATTTAAGTTTCACTTTGATTTTATTTTTCTACGAAAAATGATCACCCAATATTATTAAAACTTTCTACACATAAGCTTTGGTATGTTTGGCAATTTTAATAACAACATTTGAGTCAACAGCATGCATTACAACCTCACTTCCGGTAGAGTTTCAAAACACGACGTTTCATTCTCGGAATAAGCCTTCAAGCTTTAGTTTAGGAAATCTGTTGCATTAAACAACAAATACCACTTTTAAATCGACAAAATATTGTGAAGGTGGATCTCTGTGATTGAGATTTCCGCCAATGGTATCTCAGACATGTTTGATAGGGTTTATGTATGGGGACATGGAAGGCTAAAAAATAGTGAAAATGGCTTTTTGCTCTTTGGACTCGGTTAAAATCCTTGCTCTGTGTGTTCTAGCGTTGTCGTCCATGTACAAGAGTCTTGGCAATGTAGACGCAAGTGGGGGATTATTAAAATGAGGGACTAAAATGTTTTAAGGCTACAAATCTCTGTTTGTCTGTCCGTTTATGCTACCCTGCAGAACATGCATACCCAGCTTATAACGGTATAAGAAGCAACCCCGTACTGGAACACCACCAGCACTGAATGCAGTCCTTGTGCAAACATTGTTTTTGGTCATAGGCCGTTTTGTTTCCCCGATAAATTCGTATTTTGGCGTCTACTGGTAGTAAAAGAAACTGACTACCATCTGAACAATGAGTGTTTTGTCAGCTTCTTATGTTCAAGCATAGATAGTCATTATCCCATTAAAACCTGACGGTGGAGTGCCTTCCTGTAAGTACAGGTCTCTATACACCAAGACTTGCTCTTCAGTTGCCTCTGAGAAGTCGACTGACCAATGTACGAACACTTACACGACCACCTGGAGAAACTGTGTATTTTTAAACGCGCAGATGACATTGATAAGAGGTTGCTTGACTGCTTTATCGGAGTTCAATCTTTTTGGTCGTAATTGATTTTCTTAGTGTATGTTGAAGGTAATTCATAACACCAAACATTAATATTTTTTTCGCAATAGTTAAAAAATTATTGCCAGTTATATTTCGGTGGTGCTTAACTTTTGGCGGACTGTATATATTTTTATACACCTATTTTGTTCTTCCATTCTTCATAAATCCAGCCCATTTTTCTCTATTCTTAATATTTCAACACCCTGTCATTCATTATTCTTAATGTTTTGGCGTATTTTTCTCTTTTCTTTATTTTGAAAGGCCATTTATTTTGCACGTTTCGCCTATTATTCTCTGTTCAGTAAATCCCCCTACAGACCCTCATAAATCTATAATATGTGTGTGCATTGCAATGCAATAATTAAAATACCGGTAGTACATAACCTTGCCATACCGTCAAAGAGTTTTATGAAACATTGGTGCACGTTTTTTCATGATTAAGAGAGATACATAATAAGAAGAAGATGTGGTATGGATGATGACCATTCAGACAACTCTCCACCAGAGACCAACTGGCATAGCAATTTACAACTTTAGGTCACTGTACAAGCTTCAACAATGAGCAAAACACATACTGCATAGTCAGCTATGAAATGGTAACCTATTAACTGAACATTAAAAATATTGACTCATTTTATAGCTGATGTTTATCGTTGAAATAATCTATGTCACGGCACCCCCCCCCCCCTTTTTCTATAAAAACAGTAACAAAACACAAAATAATGTAAAAGACAAAAGCAAAACACAAAAGAAAACCTAATACGAAACAAAACAAGCTGCTTCTTTCAGAGGTTAGCATACTATGTAATGGGTTTTAAATCCTTATATAGTACACAATTCGCTATAGTTTCCTCAGACTGGGAAGGTATTGAAAAAATCCGAATCGTTTATATACGTATTATATACGTTTGTAAGGCTTTTGGCATTTTTCGTAATTTTTGAATTTTTGATCAGTACAGATTAAAATTAAAAAGTTCCAAAAACTTTTGAAGAACAGATCAATCATTAATTGAGTTTTCATCATGAATTTTTCTTGATAAAAAACACAAATTTTGCAAAACTTTGAAATATTTTCTTTTATCATACCTTTTTAAACAAATAATATTTACAAATAAGTTTCCAAAGGACATTTGTTAATCCAACCGCAGTCTAGTAAACAGTTTTATTACGGTCTAGTGCTGTTGGTAAACCTCTACCCTCAACGGGTGTGAGTATTACCCGTACGTTCATTGGGCGTACGGGGTAAATCATAGACGTCTCACCACTCTTCTCTCCTCTTTACACATTGAATGATAATAGACAGTGGGATGGTTTAGATTTAAATACATTCAACTAGTTTATTTCCTAAACGTCATTCTGCAGCAGTGGGGAACGACATCCGTTAGTGGTCGCATGTCATATCGTACACCCCCCCCCCCTAAAAAAAAAGAAATAATAAGAAATATCCCCCCTTATTAAGAAAGTGACGTGGTAATAGCAGATCGTTGATTGTTTCTGTTGACTTCATTTATATCTCATGAAATCGAGACAACTGAGAGCGAGACATATTGTGTTTGTGTGGTGTTCTGTCTATGTGTCGTAGTTTTTATGAATACATCAACGAGTTAATTTATTTTTACTTCACAATTGATTTTCCGAGTACACTGTTGGCTGAAAAAAAAGGATATAAAATATGATAGCACTTATGAGACATAAGGTTATGACACTTGTCTTCTGTTGAAGATTTTACACGTCTCCGTGCGATGGCTGTGATTATTTGTGTAGTTTAGTTGCTGTCTCATTGACGTATACCTCACATCTCCTTTTATTCATATACACTAAATTTTACGTGTACATTGCTGGTTGAAAAAATATGAATCTGATAGCACTCATAAGACATAATGTTATAACTCTTGTCTTTTGTTGAAGTCTACACGTCTCCCTCTAGATGTCTTTCGGTTATTACTGTAGTTCGGTTGCTGTCTCATTGACGTATACAAAACATCTCCTTTTATTCGAGCGTCACTTTTTTTTCCATGTGGGCTGATGACTGAAAAAAAATCGTAGCATATAAATCTGATAGGACTGTCAGTTATGTTTTTGTAGCAAATATATAGTGATGTATGATTTGAGTAGTTGTTTTTTTTACTTAAAGTCACGCAGCAAATATTTCACGACTATTAAAGCCATTGTGTCAGTTGGTTTCATCGTGTTTTGTTTACTTTAGTTTAATAAAGAATAATTATGCTGTCGTGTATCCTACACTCTGATATCAGTCACTGTAGTTCTGAGAAAATCCATTACGGCAACGCCATAAACAGTAGAGGAAGACATATCTGAGGGTCTTGATGGTGGTCTTTCTATTCTGTGTTCTTCTATATTTTTATACACCTATTTTGTACTTCCGTTCTTCATAAATCCAGCCCATTTTTCTCTATTCTTAATATTTCAACACCCTGTCATTCATTATTCTTAATATTTTGGCGTATTTTTCTCTTTTCTTTATTTTGATAGGCCATTTATTTTGCACGTTTCGCCTATTATTCTCTATTCAGTAAATCCCATCCAGACCCTCATAAATCTATAATATGTGTGTGCATTGCAATGCAATAATTAAAATACCGGTAGTACATAACCTTGCCATACCGTCAAAGAGTTTTATGAAACATTGGTGCACGTTTTTTCATGATTAAGAGAGATACATAATAAGAAGAAGATGTGGTATGCATGATGACCATTCAGACAACTCTCCACCAGAGACCAACTGGCATAGCAATTTACAACTTTAGGTCACTGTACAAGCTTCAACAATGAGCAAAACACATGTATACTGCATAGTCAGCTATAAAATGTTATGTTCTTTTTCACGGGTTCAACCGAACATAAAGCATTTCTTTTCTATACAAGGCTTAATAACACAAAACACAAATATACTATGGGATGAAGGTTTGCAGCATCCAGTCGAGACAAAAGGCGAAAGAGTGTATGTTAGATGCCAAGGTATAAGAAACGGACTGTCTTTCACCTATCCGTCTTTAGAATTTTCGGCTCGCCAACGGCCATTAACTTTGAAAAGCATATCTGAAACACCGTTGTTTGCGGCTTGAGAAGCGCCTCCTCTTCGTAAACTATACAAACTAAATTGTTTTTGTTTAACCCTATTGCACTTAAAGCTTCTCTGTCTCTAGTATAAGATGAAGGCTTACATATTTTACTCAATACTAAGGTATCTTTTGGGGGCTGCAAAGAACAAAAATGTACTCCTAAGAACTAATCTTAATATTGCTAATTAAGTCACAATAATATTTAAAAAAAAAAAAAAAAAAATAACAGGATAAGTTGGTATATCCGAATTTGCTATCATAACTATACTACCTTGTCTATAAATATCGGTCTTGCCATTGTAAACTATAATTTCAACGTGTGTTTTATGAAAATTGATATCACTCATTATTATAAGCGAGAGTTCTTTGTATCTAAAAAATCAAGCATAAGCCAATTATAACATACAAAGTAACCTACAATAGGACAGGTTAGAATTATCATGATACAGGTTAAATAGGAAGTTAAATTCTTTCTTTTGTATGGTTTCCGTGATACAAGCGGCCAGGTCCGCATATTAAACACATTTACAATGTACAATCTGCTGTTACAATACCAAAAAACAAAAATCGGCAAGGTCCACATAAAGAAATTTTTACTCAAAATTAATTAATTCATTTTAGCATCAAGTTTCAATACAAGACATAGAAAGATATGCAATGTCCTATCCTTCAAGGACAGAAAATCACGACCAGGTCCGTGATAAAAGCGGCAAGGTCCGCATATAAAACATATGTACACTGTACAATCTACAGTTACAATATAAAAAAAAAAAAACCCAAAAAAAAACCAGCAAGGTCCGCACAAAGATATTTTTATTAAAAATTCATTCATTCATTTTAGCATCAAGTTTCAATACAAGACATGGAAAGATATGCAAAATTCTATCCTTCAAGGACAGACGTCACGGCCAGGTCCGTGATACAAGCGGCCAGGTCCGCATATTAAACATATTATGTACACTGTACAATCTACAGTTACAATATCAAAAATCAAAAAGCGACAAGGTCCGCATAAAGAATTTTTTCTCGAAATTCATTCATTCACTTTAGCATCAAGTTTCAATACAAACACATTTGAAATAAACCTATAATCGTTTAAAACCGATTTCTCAGCACATCCCCTGTTGAAAAAAAAAATTAGAAGGGGTTTTATACTCAACAAAGTCTTGCACTAAACCAACAAACTTGCCGGTGTCAACCGACTCCAGTATCGGCCAGAAAACTCTCGATTTTAAGTAAGGGATACCCAATGTACCGTTAGCTTTACATAATTGAATATGTTTTACAGTGTGAGCTATTAAAGATACATGTGACAAGAGCAAAATTAATTATTATCGATTGACCAGTCAAACGTGAATGCATCAATTATAAAAATGTACCTTTTGTTAAAAGATCAAAAAGCTTTGAATTATTCCTTGGGAGTTAAGCATTGTCACAATTAGCTAACCGATCTAAGCTAAAAAGGTCCCAATATTTTATTAAAATAATGGAAAATTCTGTACGACAACGACTAATCGTCAAAATCAAATATTTTCCTAAACTGATCCGCGGTAGTATTCAAAGTTCTTGGTATCCACTCAATTTTCTAACACATCGAATATTCTGTACAAAAATAAAAAATCTCCATAGCTAGATTGGGCAAATCCAGTTTCATACTGCCAACTTCGAATATTTTATCTATGTTTTGGTAATCGGTGAGTAGTTTGAAATTTATTTTAAAATGATCAGGAAAGCTTTCCAAGTCAAAATCACTGCCTTTAATTCTCGCCAAGTTGACCTTGAAATTTTAGTGAAAAATGCCAAAATTCTAACTCTTTAATAGACACAAGATCTAACTTAACTCTAGAGTCCCAAGAGGATCGATCATTTACTAAATGGTGTAAGTGTCTTGTCAAAATTCTACATATATTACCAAATGCGGGTGATAATGCAATGATTTTACCAATATCCGCTGCAAATTTCCTTGCAGTCGTATAACAAGGATTTATAAGTGTCACTTTTCTATGAAAACACAAGAAACTTTTGTGATTCAACATGCATATCTATATGAAGGTACCCCGATGATGACTTGAATCAAACTTAAATGCAAAATTTTTATTTGCTGCATACGTTTTGGCCTCTTTTACAACCTCGTATTTAAATTTAAATAACATTTCGTATTGATGTACGTGTCTGAGGTCAAGAATCAACACCGATAAAGGATTTACAACAAAAGGGGGAGTGCTAACTTCCTTAGCGACTCCCGTAAATACCAAAAATACAGAAGTAGGTGCATCGGTGATTTTCCAAAAAAAAAGCCAGATTCAAGTATATTCTATTCTATTCTATTCTATTCTATAGGTAAAACTAATTTTTTTAACTCGGCCAATAAAAGTTTTTCTTTCCAAAATTATAGGCTATTGTACAATCGACCTTTTACATTATAAACTTGTACAAACTCATTGTCATACTCATATGTGTCTAAACATAAATTAAAGTCAATCAACGATAATACCTCATTTGGAACTGCTGGTGTTGTTAGACCGCTTGTTTCTGGACAATTAGACGACAAATGTCCTGTGGAAAACAACGAGAAAGCATCAGCTGTAGGGATGCTAGTAGGATTGTCATCTTCACTCCTATAATGACTTCTTGCGAGTGCACATCCAGGAGAACTTTGGACTTCCTCGTCAGACATGAAGTAGAAAAAAGTCAAACAGACCTTAACAGCAATTGAATTAAACGTGTAGACTGATTGAATGCAAACCGTCGAATGATTTAATTCCCGCTTAGGTATGCACGGGTGAATCCACCCGTGCAAATTACTACGCATAACGGTATTCGTTAAGCCTTATAACGAAAAGAAATATATGTAACCTATTAACTGAACATTAAAAATATTGACTCATTTTATAGCTGAAGTTTATCGTTAAAATAATCTATGTCTCGGCACCCCCCTTTTCTATAAAAACAGTAGCAAAACACAAAATAATGTAAAAGACAAAAGCTAAACACAAAAAAAAATGTTTCTCAAACCTAATACGAAACAAAACAAGCTGCTTCTTTCAGAGGTTAGCATACTATGTAAAGGGTTTTAAATCCTTATATAGTACACAATTCGCTATAGTTTCCTCAGAGAAGGTATTGAAAAAATCCGAATCGTTTATATACGTATTATATACGTTTGTAAGGCTTTTGGCATTTTTCGTAATTTTTGAATTTTTGATCAGTACAGATTAAAATTTAAAAGTTCCAAAAACTTTTGAACAACAGATCAATCATTAATTGAGTCTTCATCATGAATTTTTCTTGATAAAAAACACAAATTTTGCAAAACTTTGAAATATTTTCTTTTATCATACCTTTTTAAACAAATAATATTTACAAATAAGTTTCCAAAGCACATTTGAAAATCCAACCGCAGTCTAGTAAACAGTTTTATTACGGTCTAGTGCTGCTGGTAATCCTCTACCCTCAACGGGTGCGAGTATTACCCGTACGTTCATTGGGTGTACGGGGTAAATCATAGACGGCTCACCACTCTTCTCTCCTCTTTACACATTGTATGATAATGACATTGTATGATAATGGAAAGTGGGATGGTTTAGATTTAAATACATTCAACTAGTTTATTTCCTAAACGTCATTCTGCAGCAGTGCCGAATGACATTCGTTAGTGGTCGCATGTCATATCGTAATCCCCCCCCTAAAAAAAAGAAATAATAAGAAATATCCCCCCTTATTAAGAAAGTGACGTGGTAATAGCAGATCGCTGATTGTTTCTGTTGACTTCATTTATATCTCATGAAATCGAGACAACTAAGAGCGAGACATATTGTGTTTGTGTGGTGTTCTGTCTATGTGTCGTAGTTTTTATGAATACATCAACGAGTTAATTTATTTTTACTTCACAATTGATTTTCCGAGTACACTGTTGGCTGAAAAAAAAGGATATCAAATATGATAGCACTTATGAGACATAAGGTTATGACACTTGTCTTCTGTTGAAGATTTTACACGTCTCCGTGAGAAGGCTGCGATTATTTGTGTAGTTTAGTTGCTGTCTCATTGACGTATACCTCACATCTCCTTTTATTCATATACACTGAATTTTACGTGTACATTGCTGGTTGAAAAAATATGAATCTGATAGCACTCATAAGACATAATGTTATAACTCTTGTCTTTTGTTGAAGTCTACACGTCTCCCTCTAGATGTCTTTCGGTTATTATATACTGTAGTTCGGTTGCTGTCTCATTGACGTTTACAAAACATCTCCTTTTATTCGAGCGTCACTTTTTTTCCCCATGTGGGCTGATGACTGAAAAAAATCGTAGCATATAAATCTGATAGGAATGTCAGTTATGTTTTTGTAGCAAATATGGTGATGTATGATTTGAGTAGGTTTTTTTTACTTAAAGTCACGCAGCAAATATTTCACGACTATTAAAGCCATTGTGTCAGTTGGTTTCATCGTGTTTTGTTTACTTTAGTTTAATAAAGAATAATTATGCTGTCGTGTATTCTACACTCTGATATCAGTCACTGTAGCTCTGAGAAAATCCATTACGGCAACGCCATAAACAGTAGAGGAAGACATATCTGAGGGTCTTGATGGTGGTCTTTCTATTCTGTGTTTTTCTATATTTTTATACACCTATTTTGTACTTCCGTTCTTCATAAATCCAGCCCATTTTTCTCTATTCTTAATATTTCAACACCCTGTAATTCATTATTCTTAATATTTTGGCGTATTTTTCTCTTTTCTTTATTTTGATAGGCCATTTATTTTGCACGTTTCGCCTATTATTCTCTATTCAGTAAATCCCATCCAGACCCTCATAAATCTATAATATGTGTGTGCATTGCAATGCAATAATTAAAATACCGGTAGTACATAACCTTGCCATACCGTCAAAGAGTTTTATGAAACATTGGTGCACGTTTTTTCATGATTAAGAGAGATACATAATAAAAAGAAGATGTGGTATGCATGATGACCATTCAGACAACTCTCCACCAGAGACCAACTGGCATAGCAATTTACAACTTTAGGTCACTGTACAAGCTTCAACAATGAGCAAAACACATGTATACTGCATAGTCAGCTATAAAATGGTAACCTATTAACTGAACATTAAAAGTATTGACTCATTTTATAGCTGAAGTTTATCGTTTAAATAATCTATGTCACGGCACCCCCCTTTTCTATAAAAACAGTAGAAAAACACAAAACAATGTAAAAGACAAAAGCTAAACACAAAAAAAAAATGTTTCTCAAACCTAATACGAAACAAAACAAGCTGCTTCTTTCAGAGGTTAGCATACTATGTAAACGGTTTTAAATCCTTATATAGTACACAATTCGCTATAGTTTCCTCAGAGAAGGTATTGAAAAAATCCGAATAGTTTATATACGTATTATATACGTTTGTAAGGCTTTTGGCATTTTTCGTAATTTTTGAATTTTTTATCAGTACAGATTAAAATTTAAAAGTTCCAAAAACGTTTGAACAACAGATCAATCATTAATTGAGTCTTCATCATGAATTTTTCTTGATAAAAAACACAAATTTTGCAAAACTTTGAAATATTTTCTTTTATCATACCTTTTTAAACAAATAATATTTACAAATAAGTTTCCAAAGCACATTTGAAAATCCAACCGCAGTCTAGTAAACAGTTTTATTACGGTTTAGTGCTGCTGGTAAACCTCTACCCTAAACGGGTGTGAGTATTACCCGTACGTTCATTGGGTGTACGGGGTAAATCATAGACGGCTCACCACTCTTCTCTCCTCTTTACATATTGTATGATAATGGAAAGTGGGATGGTTTAGATTTAAATACATTCAACTAGTTTATTTCCTAAACGTCATTCTGCAGCAGTGCCGAATGACATTCGTTAGTGGTCGCATGTCATATCGTAACCCCCCCCCCCCCCACTAAAAAAAAAGAAATAATAAGAAATATCCCCCCTTATTAAGAAAGTGACGTGGTAATAGCAGATCGTTGATTGTTTCTGTTGACTTCATTTATATCTCATGAAATCGAGACAACTAAGAGCGAGACATATTGTGTTTGTGTGGTGTTCTGTCTATGTGTCGTAGTTTTTATGAATACATCAACGAGTTAATTTATTTTTACTTCACAATTGATTTTCCGAGTACACTGTTGGCTGAAAAAAAAGGATATCAAATATGATAGCACTTATGAGACATAATGTTATAACTCTTGTCTTTTGTTGAAGTCTACACGTCTCCCTCTAGATGTCTTTCGGTTATTACTGTAGTTCGGTTGCTGTCTCATTGACGTATACAAAACATCTCCTTTTATTCGAGCGTCACTTTTTTTTCCCATGTGGGCTGATGACTGAAAAAAATCGTAGCATATAAATCTGATAGGACTGTCAGTTATGTTTTTGTAGCAAATATGGTGATGTATGATTTGAGTAGGTTTTTTTTACTTAAAGTCACACAGCAAATATTTCACGACTATTAAAGCCATTGTGTCAGTTGGTTTCATCGTGTTTTGTTTACTTTAGTTTAATAAAGAATAATTATGCTGTCGTGTATCCTACACTCTGATATCAGTCACTGTACTTCTGAGAAAATCCATTACGGCAATGCCATAAACAGTAGAGGAAGACATATCTGAGGGTCTTGATGGTGGTCTTTCTATTCTGTGTTCTTCTATATTTTTATACACCTATTTTGTACTTCCGTTCTTCATAAATCCAGCCCATTTTTCTCTATTCTTAATATTTCAACACCCTGTCATTCATTATTCTTAATATTTTGGCGTATTTTTCTCTTTTCTTTATTTTGATGGGCCATTTATTTTGCACGTTTCGCCTATTATTCTCTATTCAGTAAATCCCATCCAGACCCTCATAAATCTATAATATGTGTGTGCATTGCAATGCAATAATTAAAATACCGGTAGTACATAACCTTGCCATACCGTCAAAGAGTTTTATGAAACATTGGTGCACGTTTTTTCATGATTAAGAGAGATACATAATAAGAAGAAGATGTGGTATGCATGATGACCATTCAGACAACTCTCCACCAGAGACCAACTGGCATAGCAATTTACAACTTTAGGTCACTGTACAAGCTTCAACAATGAGCAACACACATGTATACTGCATAGTCAGCTATAAAATGGTAACCTATTAACTGAACATTAAAAGTATTGACTCATTTTATAGCTGAAGTTTATCGTTTAAATAATCTATGTCACGGCACCCCCCTTTTCTATAAAAACAGTAGCAAAACAGAAAACAATGTAAAAGACAAAAGCTAAACACAAAAAAAAATAATTCTCAAACCTAATACGAAACAAAACAAGCTGCTTCTTTCAGAGGTTAGCATACTATGTAAACGGTTTTAAATCCTTATATAGTACACAATTCGCTATAGTTTCCTCAGAGAAGGTATTGAAAAAATCCGAATCGTTTATATACGCATTATATACGTTTGTAAGGCTTTTGGCATTTTTCGTAATTTTTGAATTTTTGATCAGTACAGATTAAAATTTAAAAGTTCCAAAACTTTTGAACAACAGATCAATCATTAATTGAGTCTTCATCATGAATTTTTCTTGATAAAAAACACAAATTTTGCAAAACTTTGAAATATTTTCTTTTATCATACCTTTTTAAACAAATAATATTTACAAATAAGTTTCCAAAGCACATTTAAAAATCCAATCGCAGTCTAGTAATCAGTTTTATTACGGTCTAGTGCTGCTGGTAAACCTCTACCCTCAACGGGTGTGAGTATTACCCGTACGTTCATTGGGTGTACGGCTCTTCTCTCCTCTTTACACATTGTATGATAATGGAAAGTGGGATGGTTTAGATTTAAATACATTCAACTAGTTTATTTCCTAAACGTCATTCTGCAGCAGTGCCGAATGACATTCGTTAGTGGTCGCATGTCATATCGTAACCCCCCCCCCCCCCCCACTAAAAAAAAAGAAATAATAAGAAATGTCCCCCCTTATTAAAAAAGTGACGTGGTAATAGCAGATCGTTGATTGTTTCTGTTGACTTCATTTATATCTCATGAAATCGAGACAACTAAGAGCGAGACATATTGTGTTTGTGTGGTGTTCTGTCTATGTGTCGTAGTTTTTATGAATACATCAACGAGTTAATTTATTTTTACTTCACAATTGATTTTCCGAGTACACTGTTGGCTGAAAAAAAAGGATATCAAATATGATAGCACTTATGAGACATAATGTTATAACTCTTGTCTTTTGTTGAAGTCTACACGTCTCCCTCTAGATGTCTTTCGGTTATTACTGTAGTTCGGTTGCTGTCTCATTGACGTATACAAAACATCTCCTTTTATTCGAGCGTCACTTTTTTTCCCCATGTGGGCTGATGACTGAAAAAAATCGTAGCATATAAATCTGATAGGACTGTCAGTTATGTTTTTGTAGCAAATATGGTGATGTATGATTTGAGTAGGTTTTTTTTACTTAAAGTCACGCAGCAAATATTTCACGACTATTAAAGCCATTGTGTCAGTTGGTTTCATCGTGTTTTGTTTACTTTAGTTTAATAAAGAATAATTATGCTGTCGTGTATCCTACACTCTGATATCAGTCACTGTACTTCTGAGAAAATCCATTACGGCAATGCCATAAACAGTAGAGGAAGACATATCTGAGGGTCTTGATGGTGGTCTTTCTATTCTGTGTTCTTCTATATTTTTATACACCTATTTTGTACTTCCGTTCTTCATAAATCCAGCCAATTTTTCTCTATTCTTAATATTTCAACACCCTGTCATTCATTATTCTTAATATTTTGGCGTATTTTTCTCTTTTCTTTATTTTGATGGGCCATTTATTTTGCACGTTTCGCCTATTATTCTCTATTCAGTAAATCCCATCCAGACCCTCATAAATCTATAATATGTGTGTGCATTGCAATGCAATAATTAAAATACCGGTAGTACATAACCTTGCCATACCGTCAAAGAGTTTTATGAAACATTGGTGCACGTTTTTTCATGATTAAGAGAGATACATAATAAGAAGAAGATGTGGTATGCATGATGACCATTCAGACAACTCTCCACCAGAGACCAACTGGCATAGCAATTTACAACTTTAGGTCACTGTACAAGCTTCAACAATGAGCAACACACATGTATACTGCATAGTCAGCTATAAAATGGTAACCTATTAACTGAACATTAAACATATTGACTCATTTTATAGCTGAAGTTTATCGTTAAAATAATCTATGTCACGGCACCCCCCTTTTCTATAAAAACAGTAGCAAAACACAAAATAATGTAAAAGACAAAAGCTAGACACAAAAAAAAAAATGATTCTCAAACCTAATACGAAACAAAACAAGCTGCTTCTTTCAGAGGTTAGCATACTATGTAAACGGTTTTAAATCCTTATATAGTACACAATTCGCTATAGTTTCCTCAGAGAAGGTATTGAAAAAATCCGAATCGTTTATATACGTATTATATACGTTTGTAAGGCTTTTGGCATTTTTCGTAATTTTTGAATTTTTGATCAGTACAGATTAAAATTTAAAAGTTCCAAAACTTTTGAACAACAGATCAATCATTAATTGAGTCTTCATCATGAATTTTTCTTGATAAAAAACACAAATTTTGCAAAACTTTGAAATATTTTCTTTTATCATACCTTTTTAAACAAATAATATTTACAAATAAGTTTCCAAAGGACATTTGTTAATCCAACCGCAGTCTAGTAAACAGTTTTATTTCGGTCTAGTGCTGCTGGTAAACCTCTACCCTCAACGGGTGTGAGTATTACCCGTACGTTCATTGGGTGTACGGCTCTTCTCTCCTCTTTACACATTGTATGATAATCACTGGGGTAAAGCTGATGACCGTAACTGCATTCACGGTCATCCCAAGATGTCGGATGAAAAATTAGGTCAGTTTCTGTATTGTCTGTTAAAGTGTTTCTATATCATTTTCTTTACAAATCATACATTGAAACGATGTAAATTTATAAAAGAATCACTCGGAAATCACTAATTACTTCCGAGAAATGTTCATGAAACGGGAAATTCGATTTGAAAAAATCGCCAAGATGACCGTAAATCACAATCGAGATGACCGTAACAGAATCAGAGATTCATAACAAGGCTGACCGTAACTGCTTTTAAGATGACCGTAATTTGTAAATGATGACCGTAACTTTTAAAGGATGACCCTCAATTCTAAGAAATATCCGTATTTATATAACTATCTTTTTATATCAAATGATTAATCGTGTTGGTATACACATATTAATATGAGAGTTTTATCCTATAGGTAGAAGAAAATAAGACGTGCTTCAAATGCAAAGATTACCATATGTATCTTTTTTACAGTAGAGGGTTTAATTTTTAAAATGAATTTGACAAAAGACATGCAAATGAACAGGAAGGAAAAAATGCTACAAAAGCGCGATAAAATGACACCTTACAAGCATAATGAAAAAAATGCGGTGCACAGCCTTCAACTGCTCGACAAAAGATTTTTGTTTGTTTCTGGGATTCCGTTAAAAGACATATAATAAATACACATTTTTAAAAATGCCAAAAATTTGCATGTACACCCATTGATATTATATCGTCTTTCATTTTGTCATGCAAATAAAATAACAGAAACATTTTGAAAATATCATTCGAATAAACAAGTGAAGGTGAGCTCCAGCAAAGTAGATCCTTAAAATAGTATTGTACGAAAAGCGTATCACAAGGCGGAACGTTGTCAATTTGTATATATACAGAAATGTTATTCATACAGTCAGGATTCTACTTCTTCAAAATTATCTCCCCATTACGCCAGTTCATGCTCACAATCGTAGAAATGGAAGCCATGGTAGGGATGATGCTCTGCCAATTTTGCTCTTGAAAACTGATAAATTTATCCACATAGCACCATTACGATCGATCGTTATATGTCAGTTATATTTTAAAAGACAAATGTATCCACTAGCTAATGAGCATTAGTTAATGATCTTGTCTGCATTGATTCAACTTAAAAATATTGTCTGTTCGGATGTCAGATGGAATTTTTGAAAATTCTTAAGCATTTAAAAAAATTCTAATTAAATATTTCGTGGAAGGGCAGACTAAACATTTTCAGTAGTTGAAGATTATAAACCCTAGTTATCACACACAAGACAATCATATTTTTTCGAAGATATCCATTTTCATCATCCAAATTAAAAGACTGTCGTCAAGTACTTTTAGAAAAAATAGCTATTCGAACACACCTACTCTGTTTTTGTGATTCACTTGACCCATATATTTCATCTTTTCGTACTGTCATTTTTTTACGTTATAAAGTCAACCTGTAGCTTTGATATATAATAATGATAGAATCTGAAGCGAGATGTTATATAAAATACTCTTGCTTTGTACGTTTTAAAGACAAAATATACACCCCAAACATGCCCTAACATAAAAAGGTGCACTCGATTTTTCTTGATTCACATAATGGAAGGACAGACACGAAAATTTCTGAACTAAAAGATTGATATGTTCTCCGTCCGTGATAAAAAAAAAATCGGAGGTTATGCATTTTCTACATCCAACTTATAGATACTATATATAAAAAAGATGTGGTATTATTGCCAATGAGACAACTATCCAGAAAAGACCAAAATGACACAAACATTAACAACTATAGGTAACCGTAAGGCCTTCAACAATGAGCAAAGCTCATACTGCATAGTCAGCTATAAAAGGCCCCGATAAGAACCATGTCGTCGACTTGATATCTTATTGTTTTGCATTACTATGTAATAGATACATTGAAAACTTATGCAAATGGTGTTTTTAAAATAAGAAAATTGTCGTTTTATTTGTTTCTATTAACTTTTTAATTTTTTTTTACTATATCAAACATTACAGTTAACATTTATCGCTTTCTCGATAAACACAGAGCTTCGATTCTTTTGTTCTGTTTCAAAAGTGTTTCCGCCTGCATATATCAAGACAAATTAAGATTTTAATCTGCTTCCTCTGGAACCATACACATGGGCTCGATTACCAAATATTCGTATGTATTATTAATGTTTTTAATGCTCCATTTATTGGCATTATGTTTTTCTGGTCTATGCGTACGTTCGTCCGTTCGTCTGTTTGTTTGTCCGTTTGTCCAGCTTCAAGTTAAATAAAATTGAAACTTAGTACACATTTTCCCCTATGGTATGATCTTTTTAATTCTAATGCCAAATTACAGTTTTATCCCATTTTCATACTCCACTAAACATAGAAAATGATAGTGTAGATGAGGCATCCGTGTACTAGGGACACATTCATGTTTCTTCAAATTTTCGTCGTATCGCTGTCAATTTGTGTTAAAATTTTAACGTCGATATCAATAAATATTTCATTGTTTACGAGAAAAATGCAATTTACGGTCATCCTTTACAAGTTACGGTCATCTTTTTACCAATCACGGTCATCCTTGTTTTATGTTACGGTCATCTTGAAAATATTTTGATTATGATTTACGGTCATCTTAACGATTTTTTCAAATCGAATTTCCCGTTTCATGCACATTTCTCGGAAGTAATTAGTGATTTCCGAGTGATTCTTTTATAAATTTACATCGTTTCAATGTATGATTTGTAAAGAAAATGATATAGAAACACTTTAACAGACAATACAGAAACTGACCTAATTTTCATCCGACATCTTGGGATGACCGTGAATGCAGTTACGGTCATCAGCTTTACCCCAGTGATAATGGAAAGTGGGATGGTTTAGATTTAAATACATTCAACTAGTTTATTTCCTAAACGTCATTCTGCAGCAGTGCCGAATGACATTCGTTAGTGGTCGCATGTCATATCGTAACCCCCCCCTAAAAAAAAGAAATAATAAGAAATATCCCCCCTTATTAAGAAAGTGACGTGGTAATAGCAGATCGTTGATTGTTTCTGTTGACTTCATTTATATCTCATGAAATCGAGACAACTAAGAGCGAGACATATTGTGTTTGTGTGGTGTTGTGTCTATGTGTCGTAGTTTTTATGAATACATCAACGAGTTAATTTATTTTTACTTCACAATTGATTTTCCGAGAACACTGTTGGCTGAAAAAAAAAAGGATATCAAATATAATAGCACTTATGAGACATAAGGTTATGACACTTGTCTTCTGTTGAAGATTTTACACGTCTCCGTGAGAAGGCTGCGATTATTTGTGTAGTTTAGTTGCTGTCTCATTGACGTATACCTCACATCTCCTTTTATTCATATACACTAAATTTTACGTGTACATTGCTGGTTGAAAAAATATGAATCTGATAGCACTCATAAGACATAATGTTATAACTCTTGTCTTTTGTTGAAGTCTACACGTCTCCCTCTAGATGTCTTTCGGTTATTACTGTAGTTCGGTTGCTGTCTCATTGACGTATACAAAACATCTCCTTTTATTCGAGCGTCACTTTTTTTTTCCATGTGGGCTAATGACTGAAAAAAAATCGTAGCATATAAATCTGATAGGACTGTCAGTTATGTTTTTGTAGCAAATATGGTGATGTATGATTTGAGTAGTTTTTTTTTTACTTAAAGTCACGCAGCAAATATTTCACGACTATTAAAGCCATTGTGTCAGTTGGTTTCATCGTGTTTTGATTACTTTAGTTTAATAAAGAATAATTATGCTGTCGTGTATCCTACACTCTGATATCAGTCACTGTACTTCTGAGAAAATCCATTACGGCAACGACATAAACAGTAGAGGAAGACATATCTGAGGGTCTTGATGGGGGTCTTTCTATTCTGTGTTCTTCTATATTTTTATACACCTATTTTGTTCTTCCGTTCTTCATAAATCCAGCCCATTTTTCTCTATTCTTAATATTTCAACACCCTGTCATTCATTATTCTTAATGTTTTGGCGTATTTTTCTCTTTTCTTTATTTTGATAGGCCATTTATTTTGCACGTTTCGCCTATTATTCTCTGTTCAGTAAATCCCATCCAGACCCTCATAAATCTATAATATGTGTGTGCATTGCAATGCAATAATTAAAATACCGGTAGTACATAACCTTGCCATACCGTCAAAGAGTTTTATGAAACATTGGTGCACGTTTTTTCATGATTAAGAGAGATACATAATAAGAAGAAGATGTGGTATGCATGATGACCATTCAGACAACTCTCCACCAGAGACCAACTGGCATAGCAATTTACAACTTTAGGTCACTGTACAAGCTTCAACAATGAGCAAAACACATACTGCATAGTCAGCGCTATAAAATGGTAACCTATTAACTGAACATTAAAAATATTGACTCATTTTATAGCTGAAGTTTATCGTTAAAATAATCTATGTCACGGCACCCCCTTTTCTATAAAAACAGTAGCAAAACACAAAATAATGTAAAAGACAAAAGCAAAACACAAAAAAAAAATGTTTCTCAAACCTAATACGAAACAAAACAAGCTGCTTCTTTCAGAGGTTAGCATACTATGTAAAGGGTTTTAAATCCTTATATAGTACACAATTCGTTATAGTTTCCTCAGAGAAGGTATTGAAAAAATCCGAATCGTTTATATACGTATTATATACGTTTGTAAGGCTTTTGGCATTTTTCGAAATTTTTGAATTTTTGATCAGTACAGATTAAAATTAAAAAGTTCCAAAAAATTTTGAACAACAGATCAATCATTAATTGAGTCTTCATCATGAATTTTTCTTGATAAAAAACACAAATTTTGCAAAACTTTGAAATATTTTCTTTTATCATACCTTTTTAAACAAATAATATTTACAAATAAGTTTCCAAAGCACATTTGATAATTCAACCGCAGTCTAGTAAACAGTTTTATTACGGTCTAGTGCTGTTGGTTAACTTCTACCCTCAACGGGTGTGAGTATTACCCGTACGTTCATTGGGCATACGGAGTAAATCATAGACGGCTCACCACTCTTCTCTCCTCTTTACACATTGTATGATAATGGAAAGTGGGATGGTTTAGATTTAAATACATTCAACTAAAGTTTATTTCCTAAACGTCATTCCGCAGCAGTGGGGAACGACATTCGTTAGTGGTCGCATGTCATACCGTAACCCCCCCCCCTCCCCCCAAAAAAAAGAAATAAAAAAAAATCTCCCCCCTTATTAAGAAAGTGACGTGGTAATAGCAGATCGTTGATTGTTTCTGTTGACTTCATTTATATCTCATGAAATCGAGACAACTAAGAGCGAGACATATTGTGTTTGTGTGGTGTTCTGTCTATGTGTCGTAGTTTTTATGAATACATCAACGAGTTAATTTATTTTTACTTCACAATTGATTTTCCGAGTACACTGTTGGCTGAAAAAAAAGGATATCAAATATGATAGCACTTATGAGACATAAGGTTATGACACTTGTCTTCTGTTGAAGATTTTACACGTCTCCGTGAGAAGGCTGCGATTATTTGTGTAGTTTAGTTGCTGTCTCATTGACGTATACCTCACATCTCCTTTTATTCATATACACTAAATTTTACGTGTACATTGCTGGTTGAAAAAATATGAATCTGATAGCACTCATAAGACATAATGTTATAACTCTTGTCTTTTGTTGAAGTCTACACGTCTCCCTCTAGATGTCTTTCGGTTATTACTGTAGTTCGGTTGCTGTCTCATTGACGTATACAAAACATCTCCTTTTATTCGAGCGTCACTTTTTTTTCCATGTGGGCTGATGACTGAAAAAAAATCGTAGCATATAAATCTGATAGGACTGTCAGTTATGTTTTTGTAGCAAATATATATATATGGTGATGTATGATTTGAGTAGTTTTTTTTTTTTACTTAAAGTCACGCTGCAAATATTTCACGACTATTAAAGCCATTGTGTCAGTTGGTTTCATCGTGTTTTGTTTACTTTAGTTTAATAAAGAATAATTATGCTGTCGTGTATCCTACACTCTGATATCAGTCACTGTACTTCTGAGAAAATCCATTACGGGAACGCCATAAACAGTGGAGGAAGACATATCTGAGGGTCTTGATGGTGGTCTTTCTATTCTGTGTTCTTCTATATTTTTATACACCTATTTTGTTCTTCCGTTCTTCATAAATCCAGCCCATTTTTCTCTATTCTTAATATTTCAACACCCTGTCATTCATTATTCTTAATGTTTTGGCGTATTTTTCTCTTTTCTTTATTTTGATAGGCCATTTATTTTGCACGTTTCGCCTATTATTCTCTGTTCAGTAAATCCCATCCAGACCCTCATAAATCTATAATATGTGTGTGCATTGCAATGCAATAATTAAAATACCGGTAGTATATAACCTTGCCATACCGTCAAAGAGTTTTATGAAACATTGGTGCACGTTTTTTCATGATTAAGAGAGATACATAATAAGAAGAAGATGTGGTATGCATGATGACCATTCAGACAACTCTCCACCAGAGACCAACTGGCATAGCAATTTACAACTTTAGGTCACTGTACAAGCTTCAACAATGAGCAAAACACATACTGCATAGTCAGCTATAAAATGGTAACCTGTTAACTGAACATTAAAAATATTGACTCCTTTTATAGCTGAAGTTTATCGTTAAAATAATCTATGTCACGGCACCCCCCTTTTCTATAAAAACAGTAGCAAAACACATAATAATGTAAAAGACAAAAGCAAAACACAAAAGAAAAATGTTTCCCAAACCTAATACGAAACAAAACAAGCTGCTTCTTTCAGAGGTTAGCATACTATGTAAAGTGTTTTAAATCCTTATATAGTACACAATTCGCTGTAGTTTCCTCAGAGAAGGTATTGAAAAAATCCGAATCGTTTATATACGTATTATATACGTTTGTAAAGCTTTTGGCATTTTTCGTAATTTTTGAATTTTTGATCAGTACAGATTAAAATTAAAAAGTTCCAAAAAATTTTGAACAACAGATCAATCATTAATTGAGTCTTCATCATGAATTTTTCTTGATAAAAAACACAAATTTTGCAAAACTTTGAAATATTTTCTTTTATCATACCTTTTTAAACAAATAATATTTACAAATAAGTTTCCAAAGCACATTTCATAATCCAAACGCAGTCTAGTAAACAGATGTATTACGGTCTAGTGCTGTTGGTAAACCTCTACCCTCAACGGGTGTGAGTATTACCCGTACGTTCATTGGGCGTACGGGGTAAATCATAGACGGCTCACCACTCTTCTTTCCTCTTTACACATTGTATGATAATGGAAAGTGGGATGGTTTAGATTTAAATACACTCAACTAAAGTTTATTTCCTAAACGTCATTCTGCAGCAGTGGGGAATGACATTCGCTAGTGGTCACATGTCATATCGTAACCCCCCTCCCCAAAAAAAAAAAGAAATAAAAAGAAATCTCCCCCCTTATTAAGAAAGTGACGTGTTAATAGCAGATCGTTGATTGTTTATGTTGACTTCATTTATATCTCATGAAATCGAGACAACTAAGAGCGAAACATATTGTGTTTGTGTGGTGTTCTGTCTATGTGTCGTAGTTTTTATGAATACATCAACGAGTTAATTTATTTTTACTTCACAATTGATTTTCCGAGTACACTGTTGGCTGAAAAAAAAAAGGATATCAAATATGATAGCACTTATGAGACATAAGGTTATGACACTTGTCTTCTGTTGAAGATTTTACACGTCTCGGTGAGATGGCTGCGATTATTTGTGTAGTTTAGTTGCTGTCTCATTGACGTATACCTCACATCTCCTTTTATTCATATACACTAAATTTTACGTGTACATTGCTGGTTGAAAAAATATGAATCTGATAGCACTCATCTATCTATACTATTAAACGAGAAGACCTCATTTTTGGTGTCGCTTCTCTTCTTTCCACAATAAATTAATCAACACGACTCTGTGTCCTATATGTACAGTGCATAGTCGCATTTGTCATCCATTCATATGATTATTCAGTTTGAGTTATTTTGGGAGAAAAACGAGAAAAAAGGCATCCGGATATTGTCCCGTCATTGGACGAAATTTTAAGTCAGATTATACTTCCGGTTTGCGTTTTTCTGTATACTTTGAACAAACAAATAGTACGAATAAAGTGTATTTTAATTCTGTTCAGAGTTTATTAAATGGAGAGGGTCTGTATACTATGTCAATTGACCACCATGGATCGATTACTTAACTAAGAATTGAAAGTAAATACACTTTATTTATATAGTAATATACAGATAAGCGCTAAAATTATTCATGTGAACTTTTGATACCTTTTCTGAAATTTTCCATTCATTGATTACAAAAAAAAAGATGTGGTATGATTGCCATGTTGAGACAACTCTCCACAAGAGACCAAAATGACACAGAAATTAACGACTATAGGTCACCGTACGGCCTTCAACAACGAGCAAAGCCCCGATACCGCATACTCAGCTTTAAAAGGCCCCGAAATGACGATGTAAAAAAAATTCACACGAGAAAACTAGCGGCCTTATTTATGTACAAAAAAGGAACGAAAAACAAATATGTTACACACATACAAACGACAACCACTTAACTACAGGCTCCTTACTTAAATGTTCATAACATACTAAATGTATGTTCATATTGAAATTGATAGAAAACCAAAAATTGGGAATTTTGGAAATGAAGGAGGAGGTATAAAACTTCTAACAACACTTTACATACTTTTAACTCCGCTCTGAATGCCCGCGATTTCGCGGGTGTGTTCTAGTAATACTAAAATTACGAGGTCCAATTTGTTAGCCGTCATCACGTAAAAACGACGAATCACAGAATTCAACTTTATATACAACTAATATAGTACAAAGGTGTAGATTAAAAATTACACCACTCCAGGCCCTTTTGTTTTCCACGTAATTAATATTGCCAACAATTAAGAAGTTCCGGGTCGAGTCCGCTACCGATACCAATAGTATATTCACCTGTTACCTATTATCTTATCTGTACGTTCCGCATCTGACAGGCGCACCACCAAACGTTGTATTCAGGATTAATATGCTATATACACGGGTCATAACCACAGGGTTGACACTACTAAATTGTCAAATTGTTACCTTTTGTAGTATTTTAATCAGTAAGACTTTCTAAGATAACAATACGAATACTAAAAATCTGGACTAAAATAAGGCGTATAGGTACAGTTTTCAATTTGTTAGTGGGCATGACGTAAAACAGCGAAGCAAAGAATTCAACTTTATTTATAACTTATATAGGACAATGCTGTTGATTAAAAAATACTCCATTCCAGGACCTTTTGTTTTCCAAATAATTAATATTATTGTTTCAGTTCGACGGGTTCAAACAGAAAGACTTGAAAACAGAGAAAAACTGTATCTTATAATCGGCATGACTTCATCAGATGACAATAATAATACTAAAATAAGGCTTGCGCATAGTTATATACTTTAATTCAGTCACGGACCCGTGATATCACGGGTGTGTTCTAGTAAGACATAATGTTATAACTCTTGTCTTTTGTTGAAGTCTACACGTCTCCCTCTAGATGTCTTTCGGTTATTACTGTAGTTCGGTTGCTGTCTCATTGACGTATACAAAACATCTCCTTTTATTCGAGCGTCACTTTTTTTTCCATATGGGCTGATGACTGAAAAAAAATCGTAGCATATAAATCTGATAGGACTGTCAGTTATGTTTTTGTAGCAAATATGGTGATGTATGATTTGAGTGGTTTTTTTTTACTTAAAGTCACGCTGCAAATATTTCACGACTATTAAAGCCATTGTGTCAGTTGGTTTCATCGTGTTTTGTTTACTTTAGTTTGATAAAGAATAATTATGCTGTCGTGTATCCTACACTCTGATATCAGTCACTGTACTTCTGAGAAAATCCATTACGACAACGCCATAAAAGTAGAGGAAGACATATCTGAGGGTCTTGATGGGGGTCTTTCTATTCTGTGTTCTTCTATATTTTTATACACCTATTTTGTTCTTCTGTTCTTCATAAATCCAGCCCATTTTTCTCTATTCTTAATATTTCAACACCCTGTCATTCATTATTCTTAATCGGTTTTGGCGTATTTTTCTCTTTTCTTTATTTTGATAGGCCATTTATTTTGCACGTTTCGCCTATTATTCTCTTTTCAGTAAATCCCATCAAGACCCTCATTAATCTATATGTGTGTGCATTGCAATGCAATAATTAAAATACCGGTAGTACATAACCTTGCCATACCGTCAAAGAGTTTTATGAAACATTGGTGCACGTTTTTTCATGATTAAGAGAGATACATAATAAGAAGAAGATGTGGTATGCATGATGACCATTCAGACAACTCTCCACCAGAGACCAACTGGCATAGCAATTTACAACTTTAGGTCACTGTACAAGCTTCAACAATGAGCAAAACACATACTGCATAGTCAGCTATAAAATGGTAACCTATTAACTGAACATTAAAAATATTGACTCATTTTATAGCTGATGTTTATCGTTGAAATAATCTATGTCACGGCACCCCCTTTTCTATAAAAAACAGTAACAAAACACAAAATAATGTAAAAGACAAAAGCAAAAGAAAAAAAAATGTTTTTCAAACCTAATACGAAACAAAACTAGTGGAGAGTTGTTTGAATGGTCATCATGCATACCACATCTTCTTCTTATTATGTATATCTCTTAATCATGAAAAAAACGTGTTCTTTGGGGGGGGGGGGGGGGGTACGATATGACATGCGACCACTAACGAATGTCGTTCCCCACTGCTGCAGAATGACGTTTAGGTAATAAACCTTAATTAAATGTATTTAAAACTCAACTATCCCACTTTCCACTATCATACAATGTGTAAAGAGGAGAGAAGAGTGGTGAACCGTCTATGATTTACCCTGTGCGCCGAATAAACGTACGGGTAATACTCACACCCGTTGAGGGTAGAGGTTTACCAACATCACTAGACCGTAATAAAACTGTTTACTAGACTGCGGTTGGATTATCAAATGTGCTTTGGAAACTTATTTGTAAATATTATTTGTTTAAAAAGGTATGATAAAAGAAAATATTTCAAAGTTTTGCAAAATTTGTGTTTTTTATCAAGAAAAATTCATGATGAAGACTCAATTAATGATTGATCTGTTGTTCAAAATTTTTTGGAACTTTTTAATTTTAATCTGTTCTGATCAAAAATTCAAAAATTACGAAAAGTGTCAAAAGCCTTACAAACGTATATAATACGTATATAAACGATTCGGATTTTTTCAATACCTTCTCTGAGGAAACTATAACGAATTGTGTACTGTATAAGGATTTAAAACCCTTTACATAGTATGCTAACCTCTGAAAGAAGCAGCTTGTTTTGTTTCGTATTAGGGTTGAGAAACATTTTTTTTTGTGTTTTGCTTTTGTCTTTTACATTATTTTGTGTTTTGTTACTGTTTTTATAGAAAAGGGGGGTGCCGTGACATAGATTATTTCAACGATAAACATGAGCTATAAAATGAGTCAATATTTTTAATGTTCAGTTAATAGGTTACTATTTTATAGCTGACTATGCAGTATGTGTTTTGCTCATTGTTGAAGCTTGTACATTGACTTCACATTCAAGCTAAACATTCAGCATTCAATCTATACAACCAGCATTCAATCTAAACAACCAGCATTCAATCTATACAACCAGCATTCAATCTATACAACCAGCATTCAATCTATACAACCAGCATTCAAGCTCAACATTTAGCATTCAATCTAAACAACCACATTCAAGCTAAACAACCAGCATTCAATCTTAACAACCAGCATTCAATCTAAACAACCAGCATTCAAGCTCAACATTTAGCATTCAATCTAAACAACCAGCATTCAAGCTAAACAACCAGCATTCATGCTAAACAACCAGCATTCAAGCTAAATATTCAGCATTCAATCTAAACAACCATCATTCAATTTAAACATACAGATTTCAATCAAAACATTCAGCACTCAATTTCAACATACAGCATTCAAAGAAACATACAGCTTTCAATCTTCAATTTTAGTATTTTATCTAAACGTACAGTAATCAGTCTACACATATTGCGTTCAATATAAACATTAAGCATGCATTCTAAGAATTCAGCATTAAATCTAAACATTTAGCATTCAATCTAAACAACCAGCATTCAAGCTAAACAGTAATCATTCAATCTATACAACCAGCATTCAATCTAAACAACCAGCATTCAATCTAAACATTCAGCATTCCATCTAAACAACCAGCATTCAAGCTCAACATTTAGCATTCAATCTAAACGACCAGCATTCAAGCTAAACAACCAGCATTCAAGCTAAACATTCATCATTTAATCTATACAACCAGCATTCAATCTATACAACCAGCATTCAATCTATACAACCAGCATTCAAGCTTAACATTTAGCATTCAATCTATACAACCAGCATTCAATCTATACAACCAGCATTCAAGCTCTACATTTAGCATTCAATCTATACAACCAGCATTCAATCTAAACAACCAGCATTCAATCTATACAACCAGCATTCAATCTATACAACCAGCATTCAATCTATACAACCAGCATTCAATCTATACAACCAGCATTCAAGCTCAACATTTAGCATTCAATCTATACAACCAGCATTCAATCTAAACAACCAGCATTCAATCTATACAACCAGCATTCAATCTATACAACCAGCATTCAATCTATACAACCAGCATTCAATCTATACAACCAGCATTCAATCTATACAACCAGCATTCAAGCTCAACATTTAGCTTTCAATCTATACAACCAGCATTTAATCTAAACAACCAGCATTCAATCTATACAACCAGCATTCAATCTATACAACCAGCATTCAATCTATACAACCAGCATTCAATTTATACAACTAGCATTCAATCTATACAACCAGCATTCAATCTATACAACCAGCATTCAAGCTAAACATTCAGCATTCAATCTATACACCTAGCATTCAAGCTTAACATTTAGCATTCAAGCTTAACATTTAGCATTCAATCTAAACATTTAGATTTCAATTTAAACATTTAGATTTCAATTTAAACATTTAGATTTCAATTTAAACATTTAGATTTCAATTTAAACATTTAGATTTCAATCAAAACATTCAGTATTCAATCTCAACATACAGCTTTCAATCTCAAAATACAGCATTCAATCGAAACATTTAGCATTCAATTTTAACTTACAGCATTAATTTAAAAAGTAATAATCAATGTTAATATCTAAAATGTCAACATTCAACATTCAAATTTCGATATTCGGTTTTTAATATGCATCTTTCGATTGCAAGCTTAAAGCTAAAACCACATTTGAAAACTATCAATACTGATTTTTGTCGAACTAATGTCTTACGGGCATCTGTCAAAAGAAAGATTTGAAATACCTTTTTTTACTGGCGAATTCAAATGACAAAAAAATGACATTGTAGTACATGTACTTTCATCTTTATGATGGGATCCCTGTTGCTGGTTTTGCAGTTATCTGTTTCTTTATTTAACGGGGTACAATTTCTGATTTTTAGTTTGTTCTTCTTTTTTTTGTTTTGGCTTTAGTTTTTACTAGCATGCATGTGATCATTGTCGTCTGGTAATTTTTAAACATTGGTTTTGCTTTCTGTGTACTGATAAAGGGTTTAAGTGAATTATCTATCTACAAATTGATAGGAAATAATTGCTTAATTAGCCTGACCGTCGTCATGATTAGATACTGTACAGAAAGAAGTGGCACATTTGCTTTTTTTATAGTATAATAAGTGGCACAAATTTGAAAAACACAAGCTCATACAAATCCGAGTTATATTTGTGAACTTGAACTTGAACGGTTCTCAGGACGAAGATAGAAATTTCAACTTCTATATTTAGCTGTCATCCTTCCAATTAATCAAACGTTTTATAAAGCATATAATTTGTTACATGATGATTGCATAATATCCACTTTTCTCACACTGTGTCAAAACAATCACTATTATTTGTATTGAAATTTGTAAATATCACTTATGAAATGACAAAGGGAAGATTACTGCAACAAAATGAAATACGAGACACAAAAAAAAAGATTTTGAAATAAAACAATTGAAGGGAAAACCAAACAAACTGTTTCGAAATTTGAGTGTTATTTCTGAAATATTGCCATGTATTATTTAGTCTAGAATGTTTCATTTAATCATCTTCCCAAATCTACCTTAACCACAATCAATAATCATCATATTGTTTTAGTTTTCTATTGTATTCTTTTTTTGTGACTTCTTAACAGGAATAGTAACCAATCAAAAATGTAGAACAAAAGAAGATACGCATGCGCCAATACATTAAAAAACTTACAATTGATGCTGTTGGAGCATTTGATACCATCATGAAGGTTTGCTTTCTTTTTCTTACCTTAAACCATATAAGTTTTGTGTTTTGTTTACAAAAGACAGCAAGAGGATATATATATCAGAGTATAAACAATGCCGCTGTACAGTCGTTGATAATACAGGAAAAATCACCAGTAGTTACATATTGCATGCAGCTGTGTCTTTCTACAGAGCACTGTTTGGGATTTTTATATGGAAAGTCGACAGGAACCTGTCAGTTGTCTTCATTTGATCATAATACAGCAGACAGATCTGATCAAGTAAATCAAGGATGGATGTATTACGAAGTATTCAAAGGTAAGTTATCACATACATCTTTAACACAAAACACTGCTTACTCCAATACAAACACTTAAATAACTCATCATAGATACCAGAATCAACTTTTAATATTTGCGCCAGACGCGCGTTTTGTCTACAAAAGACTCATTGGTGACGTTCGAAAAAAAAAATGTTAAAGGGCCAAATAAAGTACGAAGTTGAAGAGCATTGAGGTCATACAAATACCTAAAAGTTTTGACAAATACGGCTAAGGGTATCTATTCCTGAGATAGAAAGCCTTGGTATTTCAAAAATTCAAAGTTTGGTAAACAGTTAATTTATTAGTATCACCATATAAATGCCATTTCATGTCAACACAGAAATGCTGACTACTGATCTGATGACACCCTCGGGGAATAAAAACTCCACAAACAAATCCACCAACCCAGCGGTTGAAAATAAACTCATCATAGATACCAGGATTGAAAGTTTGTATTTGCACCCGACAGAAAAAATATCAAATAGAAAGTGAAAAATAAAAACAGACTGCAGTATTCAAAAGTTTCTGTCAATTCTAAGTTATTTAGGTATATTGGTACATAGAATTTAAACAGTTTATTTACAGAACGTATATGGAAAAACTGTGTGATAACTGATTTGTCTCTAAAAAAACAGCGCGTGTAAAATTAGAATTGACTTCTCACCATCAGATTTTAAAGCCCTTAAAGTATAACTTTTGTTTTTAAATTCATCTCATAACACAACACTTTTGAAATATGATAAAAAATAAATCGCTTTTCAATTAAAAAAAATTTGTTATACCACTTTTTGTTATTCTAATAAAAAAAATAATATAATGAACATACATAATATATTCATCAATAATGTCAGATAACGATTATTTGATTACATTGGAAACTCACTATTTTCTTAACCAGTATACATGAAGACTGTTTCAGGATGGAATAACCAAATACGTAAACTATGAAACAGAACGATTCAGATGTGTATGTTTAGATTGAATTATATAATTAACTAACTAAGGTTTATAATGCTAAGTCGTTGGTGTGTATTTTGAACTAATTATTAACTATATAAAAGAAAGCTGAGAATGGAAATAGGGAATGCGTTAAAGTGACAACAACCCGACCAAAGAGCAGATAACAACCGAAGGCCACCAATGGATCTTCAATATGGATACATCAGGGTACCTTTTTTCCTGAAGCTACACCACTAAGTTAATTGTAACAGCTTTAGTCTAATAAACTATGTATCAATGTTAAAAAATAGAAAAAAAATTAAAAACGTCGTAAAAACCAAAAAAAAAAAAAAAAAGATTGAGCAACAAGCACCTCTCCAAAAACCGGGAGGGACCAAACAGACTAACAGTTTCTGCATCTTTAGTAACACCAGTTGTTTTGTAAAGCATTGATGAATAATGGAAAGTAAAATGTTTTTTTTTTCTAACCTTAAAATTCTAACCAATTCAAATTCAATCAGTACATTTAAATTTGAGTTGCATGCTTATCACACAAGAACATTATATAAACAACAGTGTAAAGTAACACAAACATTGAATAGAGGAAGAATTTGACAAATATAACATATCAATTTTGTTACAAGACATTTTACTTTTTAATTTAGGTTGCCATTCATCCAACTGTCCTCATGATTATACTTTAATAGCCGAGGCATGTTTGTGTCTTAGAGTTAACGATGCACTGCCCTATGACAAAGCAAAACAAAGATGTATTGATGACGGAGCAGAGTTAATTAGAATTGATTCGCCGTTAAAGCAAACTTACTTACAACAGTATCTAAGTAAGTAGCAATAAACAATATAGTCAGACTTGTAAGAATTTAAGCAACAATCATATATAATTTAATTTTGGATGTAACGCGTCTTCTGATTGGCTGACGTTATTTTGTTATGAGCCCATAGACATAATTTAGTCATGTGACCGTGACGTCATCAACGTTTTTTCAGGGTTTTCTACGGTTTAAAATGGAATTTAGAATTCAATTATAAGAAATGACTGTAATATTTTTTCTGTCTATTCGAAATAACATAAAAAATGTGGCGCACACTGTTAAATAACCCACTACGAACGTTATTCAGTGTGCACCAAATTTTTAATGTTATTTCTTCATAGACAGACTAAATATTACAGTCATTCCTTAATTATTCAAAACGTTCAACTTAAAACCTTTCTTTATACATCGCCCTTTCCTCATTCCATTTTAGTTATAGTATACAAACAATCATTCAAGCTCAAATACTGGTGGATACTTATACTTGGCCCTATATATTTCATACGAATCTACATGAAACGTATTTAAAGGATATTCCTCCCCAACTGTATTGAAGTTGCACATATTACAAATTCTATCGTTTTTGTTCATATATCTTTCAATTTTAATGTTCAAGTCATATTCATGAAAACATTCGATGATAATATGTTTTCGTATCTCTTATTACTACTACTCGTAAGATAAATCTGATGCCATGAACTGAATACAGTTTTTTTTTTTTTGTAAAACAGAAATATATGAAAAAAATGAAAACAACACGTATATAAATTGTATCGTCAAAAGCGCTTAAAAATTCTGAATTTAACTTAACCAGCAATATTTAAAATTCTCACCATCATCTGACATTGTATCATATATATGCATTTACTTTTAAAATGTGTTTGAACTCAGTACAAAAAAAACACCTTAAATTATATAAAATATTAATATTTTATGTCAACCATACATACTTATGACATTGTTACATAATAGGTCAATTTTATTACATGACCACTTCAATTTTAGTTTACTTTTAACACGACTTACTTCGAGTATTTCATTAAATCAGTTTTTTTTTCTGAAGACAATATCAATTTACATCTGTATTTCATCATTTTACAAATACCTCAATATATGCAATAGGACTTTAAAAGCACCAGGTAATTTGCAGTTGTCGTTTGGACTTTCAGATTCTCTTACTTCGATTCGATTGAAATTGAACTGTAACTGAAAATCGAATAAATAGTGCATTTATCTCATTTATCGTATGAAATAATACTGATTGTATTCTTACAAAATGGGCGAATATTTGTATAGAAAGCACATAAAATCTGCCAAAAACATTCTAAAATTTGTCTTAAAGTCATCAAATTTCGAATTTCTATTCAATAGATTTTTCTGTTGATACATAAATTTCCGATATAATGATGCCAAATAAAGATAGGGTCACCGACTTCGTTTTTACGGTAAACATCATTTAAAGTTGTCTTCTTTGTGAAAAAAAAATCCAACATTAAATGTCGATTTTTAACGTTTTTTACTACATTGTGTATAAAACAAAAGAGGAAGTCGGTAACCATATGATTATTTTATATCATTAAATCAGATATTTTATGTCACTAATATATAGGGTCTTTTTTAGTAAATCTATTGAGAAGAATTAGATATTTAGCGATTTCAAGACAATTTTAAGAAGGTTTATGAAAATAAGCTGGATTGATCTACAAATATACAAAATAATAATTGAACAAAGTTGGGTTTTTTTTCAAAATAATACAAAGAAACAAAGTATAGCGTATAAGATATAAATAGCTTAAACTGATTGAACATATCTATTGTTTTAAATGTATTTGTTGTAAAAATAAACTAGTATGTTTAATAATTCATGTTTTTTTTACTTAATCAGTTTCCTGTTCTGTGTACTAGTATTTTGTATGTGACTTTTGTTTTTGTATATTCCCCCATTATCTTTCCTTATTGGTTTTCTGTAATGCTTTGTCTTACTTTAACATGTTTTCTAAAAAGTAAAACAAAATTGCAAAAACGCCTGTACCAAGTTAGGAATATGATAGTTGTTATCCATTCGTTTGATGTGTTTGAGCTTTTGATTTTGCCATTGAACTTTCCGTTTTGAATTTTCCTCGGAGTTCATTATTTTAGTGATTTTACGTTTTGCAAGAAACTTGTTATTTTCAAAGTCTAAAAATAGAATTTGTTCGGTCTTGGACATGGTTATTGACCTAGAAAAAATATGAATGCTAAAAACAGTGGTTTAATGTTCCAAATTATAATTGTCTGAAAACGTTAATATATTTTGTTTTCTTAACTTTTTATATTCAATGTAATGAAAGAAGATAGTAAACAAATATTGCAATTGGGGCTTCCTGATTTTGATTTTGATGCTTGCTATTCTAACAACAATTTTAATACACTCAAAAGTCATATCAGATGTTTATTTCAGTTTATTCATTGTCTAGTTTTAAATACAGTTTACTGTTCCTCCTGATGTTAAATCATTGTATATTAGGAGTCAAATATTATCATTCTCAAATAGTCAGATCTATTTTAAAAGAAATGAGGTTACCTGTAAAAGAAAATGATTTTTTCCTCAAAAGCCCACATTAAAATTTCTGTACTTTTAGTTTTGTTTATGAAGGTACGGGTTCATATTTGACGTCGTTACAAAGCTCTAAGATATTCCGGTGTGTTGTTTTCGATATCGACATTTGCGATAACATGACGAATTACTATAGATAACGTGATTCGGTCAGTTTCGGAAAGGGAATCATATATAGCAATAGTATTATCATGGGCTTATTTCCATTCCAAAGTGATTATTTTGTGCGACCTCAGTAATGATACATCGACTTTAAACTTTTACATAGTTTTACTTTAATTTTCATTGTTTAATATTTCATTATTCAACCAAAATTACACACAGGCAACATATATCTTTGTGTCAACAGTTAATTTAACTTAGAAGTCAAATGCACTGCCCGTCGATCATTATTCAAGAACCATATTTTGTACACACACGAATAATTGGTTGTATGACAACACATATGTCCTTATAAACAGAATTTTGGTACATATCATAGATAGGTCCACTTTATCAAATCGATGCATACAACTCTAAGGATGACAAATCATAGAGAGTTATATTTGGGTAAATTTACATACTTATCATTCACGAGAATCTGTTATGTATATTCTTGGTCATCCGGTTGGTTTCTTTCCATTATACACTTAACTGCGGCCAAGCTTAGCAAAAGGCCGTGCGACATGATCAGTCCAGAAACAACTTTTTTCCGATCAACTATTTAAGGAACGATCGTTGTCTTTGGTCAATTCCAAACTTCGACCTCAAATAAACTTGTATGTCCCGCCCAAGAACACGAAAAAAGAAGACGCGTGTTATAAACAATCAAAATGTTGAATGGGCTGATCTTGTACAGGATTTGTTATCTAATGGCAATATTGCTTATGAACATGTGCGAAAGTTCTAGCAGGATCCTATTTTATTGATGAATTTGATAACAAAGACCCGTATAGAAAATAGTTTACCAGGTAATAACTACTCAGAGACATTGAAAGACGATTTGGATTTTGGTTTTAATAATTCTTCTCCATTCATAATCAATTGTAATTGAGTTTGCAAAATACTACACAGGTTGAAAAATGTTATGCAAAGCTCTATTCTTCTGGTATGTTCAACTTATTATGAAATCAGAGAACAAAATTGCATCCAATTGAAATCAAAACTGCATTTATATTTACAGGCATTCATTCAAAAGTTAACAGTCTATCGTTAAAAATCATCTTAAAAACAAACTGACTAAACTAAATATTGGCCTTGAAACTGCCTTCAGATTATATGTCCATTGATTGTCATGACATTTTGTTTCAGGTAATACTATTGGGTCTGATGTTAGGAGACTATACATTCAAGGAGAAAAGATCGGAAATATATGGCAATTTACTGACGGATCCCCAATGGAATACTTCAGCTGGGCATTAGGACAACCAAACAATAATGTTGGAGAATCATATTTGTTTCTTTCACCAACAGTTCAGTACAAGTGGAAGGATGGTGGTAAAGGGACGTATTCATTAATTTGTGAAATTTTGCTTTGAGATATTGCATAAATTCAATAAATGGTATTAAAAAACTTTTATGTTTTAGTTGACTGATTATGTACTAGTCACAATAGTATAGATTTTAGACAAGTACAATAGTATAAGCACTATTTGCAAAACGCAATACTCTAATACTGGATATTCGTTATATGGTTATATCTAGCAAAAAATCATGTTAATCCTGAAAAAAATTAATTAATTTGAATAAGTTTAATGGAAAGAATAAATAAAATTTTGACAATATGAAACTGTTAATGTAAGACAAAAATGCATTGATTCGATAGACTTTTTGAAATTGAAAAACAGTTCAAAGGGATGTTATTCTAACATACAAATTACACATCAAACAAATGAAGTAACAAAACATTCGTGCTCCAGTGTCAGTGAAGTTTCTTAATTGTCAATATAACCAACAGTTGTTTATAGGAGAAGAAAGATGAGGTATGAGTGCCAATGGGACAACTCTCCATCCAATTCACAACATGTCGAAAGCAAACGACTATAATTATGTCAAAGAACGTCCTTTAACACTGAGCAAAGGATTACACCGAACAGAAATCAATAAAATGAACCAAACTGACTAGTGTAAATAAGTTTAAACACGAAAATAAACGGTTTTATCTTTGTAAAAAAAGAAAATCGAAAAAATACTTTTGACATGTTGAAGACAACCCGCAAAATCGGGAACTATTTTACCAATGAAGAAACAATCCACCATTTGAGTATCATTTCTAAGTGCTAAACACAAAATTTCCTTACCTAAGTGTGATTTTCCCTAAATTGCACATACTCCTGAAAAATGCAGCAAACTTTCAAAAAGATGAAAAGACCTATCTTCCTTTACTAAGAAGTTACAAGCCTATGACAACTTTTAAAAATTAAAAATTTTCAAGACAAAAAAAAAAAAAAAAAAAACAATAATAAAACAATTGTTCCATTTTCTATAATTTGTCGCAATTTCAGGTAAAACACCCATTTAAGACAATTTCGCTTTTAGCACTATCAAGTGATTACTAAAATGAGAGATTTTTACTCATATTGGGAATAGTTTCCATTTGGCAGGTTGTCTAAAACCTGATATTAACCACATCAACAAACGACAACAACAGAAAACAAAAGGTGAATATATATGATAATGATTGCTGACAAGTGCTAACCCATAGTAAAGAATATTTATTTATATTTTGTTTAAACTAACTCAGAAAAGTTCTTGACTTTCATAGCTCATTGTTAATGTGTTTGTACGTTTATTTTTATTAATATAGTCGTTAAACATCATTTGCCTCTAACATTACAAAGCACAATACAGTATGCATACACCAACTTACCCAAAAAGGATTTAATAAAAGTCTTAACATTGTGACATTTTGTATAAGGGTCGGTTTTATAATATAATCACAACTTCCTGTTTAGATTTGATAGAAACCGATTTTTGGATATCCTCAGGTATATACGCTACAATATGTAATGATAATCAGATATTCACTATTCGGCAAAACTCTTTAAAAAGAGATAGATATACAATGTATGAAATCAAAACTTTACAATGATGTAGAACGCTTTCAAATGATTTACATAAAAGTTTATTTCCCTGCATGTCATGTTTAAACGAATATAATCAAAACCAGGCATGTATTAGAACTGATTTTTTTGTGAGTATATATGATCAAGAAGTACCACAAAAAACAATTTCATCTGCGTTCAACTTTCTCTGATAAAATACATAAATTGAAACCAGACAAATGGAGAAATTTACTTTCTACTAAGATCGTCAATTGGTCTTGAAAACTAACCTTCAACAAAAATTACTATTATTGTTGTTTTCAATTCTCTTAAATTACATTGTTTTCCTTAACCAGCAGTATTTCTATTCCATGAGAGAAAAATGTATACAGCAAAAATCATCTTTTGTGGGATTGTTTAAAGATTTATTTTCCCCTTCTACTTTAACATGTGACTATACAAACGGAGTTTAACACTTTAAGCACGAACATCAATGAGCTAAAGACGAAATATATCAATATCTTTTAGGAGTTAATAAAGTTACAGGATAGTTGAATACAGAATTTTATAATTCAAACACAAAACGAACTATCTGTTTATTATTAATGTAAATACCTTATAAACGTGTTCACTGCTCGGTTCTCAAAAAAGAAGGAAAAAAAACACCGGCATAGTTTCATCAAAATCTATATGGAGCCTTTCATAAAAACTAACTCTTAGATTATTACAGACACGTGCAATAAAAAACACCACTCGCATCCTTTAACACTGCAATACAAATGTATTTCGAAATAAGAAAAATAGAAAAGCAAGTCCGAAGTGACAAGTATCATTAGCATAACAGACACCATCAATAACTAAATCTAGGTCATAAGTTTATCTAGTAATTTTTTGAAGACTTTAGAATTGCACATTTAACGTTGAACAATATAAAAAGATGTGGGTTTTCAACATTCAAATGGCTCATGTAAAGTTATATCCAAATTCTTGAATAGATCAATACCAAGAAACCCTAATAGAACAGCGGCATTCATATATTGTTTGATTCGTCCGATGGAGTTGTAACCTTATTTTATCAAAACAAAAAAGTATTCACCAATCGAGAAATTAACACTATATATATTGAACATTTTCAATTTAAAACAAAAAGTCATACGACTACTTATTTGGATACATTCCGAGTGCCACGATTGACGCAGTTGTGCCCTCTGCAATGGTTTGCTTATTCATAATGTTGATCAATTCTAATAACAAATGTTGAGAAACTAAAATCTTAGAATAAAACTACCAAAATTATTTGAATAACAGTCAGCAATTAATATTATTCTTTTCTTTAATTTTATAATCACCGATAACAACTTATTTCACCTTTAAAATGTAAAGTTTGAAATAATAGATTATTTATATCAAACAATGCAGATACGTACGTCTTATATTTATAATCAATGTACGATATCAAATATCAAATATCATAATAACATGGGAGTTTTCTACTAATGAAAAAGAAGTTTTAACGAAAAGGTGCATGTTTACACAAATTGATCACAAATTCAAACACGTTTCCTGAAATAAATTTTATTGCATGAATGTTGAGATCAAATTATAGATCGTGTTCCTCAATATAGTAGTAATTTTACTCTCGAGAACATCCTACAACTCAAAAAATATAAATAAATTATATTAGAAAAACCCGTCAACCTTTATTCAAGTTTGCAATATGACATCATTCACAAAGTTACTTTTAACAATTCATTTTATAATTAGTATTTTATGACGTTTAAATTTAGTTTCTTGTGTATAATTAGGATTTTAGTGTGACGTCCATTATCACTGAACTAGTATACATATTTGTTTAGGGGTCAGCTGAAGGACAATTCCGGATGCTGGAGTTTCTCGCTGCATTGAAGACCAATTGGTGGACTTCGGCTGTTGCTTTATAATCGTGTTGTGGTCTCTTTGACACACTCCCCATTTCCATTTTCAATTTTATTGCCTGTTATGCGTTCATGATAACAAACAACAAAATAACAGTAACTTATTTGTTTAGGTTTTTTTCAGTTCAATGTTAAAATGGTAATGGTAAAAAAATGATAGCATACATTGGTTAAAAATTAGAAAGTCGTTCATTATGACCACGTTTAAATTTTCTAGTTTATACTTCAGGTTATATTTGATTCATCTTTTTCATCATTTTTAACAGAAACATAACCATTTAACATTTGACATTGATAACTATGATCAAATTCTTTTAATTTGCTTTATTCTAGACTGCATGGATTCCAAATGTCCTATTGAATTAGGGTATATTTTTATACCGGAAATATGCTTTTGCATTAAGTGGTATGACAACATTGTATATCATTCACTCTCAAAGGAATTCTGTCGAAATGATGGTGCTCAATTAGTCAGAATTAACAGTTTTATCAAACAGCTTTATGTTAATGACTATCTCAGTGAGTATATAATTTTTCAACTTGGTTTCAACTGAAACACTCTTTTCGACAAATTGGTACTTTTATCCTGTATCTATTTATATATATATGTACTTTGTACGTAAAATCCCCGTCCATTCACCCATGCAAGGAGAGAGATTGACTTAGTGCCTATGTTACAAAAGAGATTGTCAACTGTCGGAAGTATATACTAATAAATCAAAAGTAAAAAATCTCAAAGTGCATCCCATAGGAAGAAAGGTTGATCGTAGAGCAATAACTAAATAATCTGATTATTTCAGGTCCAATTTCTGAGAGATACAAAATAATTAATTTTTAAAAAACCCATATCTTGATCCAATTTTACAGTTTGTTTAAATTCAGTTAATATGCATAAAGAGAGAAGCAATGAGCTTTCATGACACCTCCTCCCGTTGTGAATTTTGACTAAACATATTTGTTCTTGATACCCACGGTGAACAAAATCAAAATGGATAATTTCCTTTGTATGTCAAAATCCCAATAGTACATCGATAATACATTTGTTTAAATTTCATTCAATACATACACTTTATTCTTTTTAACCAATTATTTTCTAGTTCATACGAAGGGGCAACTGTTTTCCCAATCCTAACTACTCTGGCATTCTTGCTACGCCTGAAATAAAAAGTGTCGGTGTGTCGAGCATGGCCTAGTTATTGCGATTGCTGCTAAACCTTTTTTCTACGGTTTGATCTACCCATTCTGTTTATTTGCTATGAGATTGGTGACCGATGAACAGTAAATAAGCCTTTAAGATAAGATTTCAGGCTCCCAATTGTGAACTTTTCATTTCTATGTAGCAACATTCTAGCAGCTTGTATTTCCTATCATGATTTCCTTGATAGAGGATTGCTGCTCACAAGAAAGCTATTAAAACAAGAGTTCCAAATGCTCACATGATTTGCATACTGAGGCATATGCTTATTTAATTTTCGTTTCAATATAATAAAAGTTCTTGAGAAAAGGTTTTAACACTTTTAATATTCCGTGGCGGCCAGATTTAATAGTGAAAGGAGCCGAAGTTCCGGGAGAAAACCACCAAACTTCGATAGGAAAACTGATAATTCTAGTTAATTTAGATTGGAGTCTATTGTACAGCACGAGTGCGGTTCGAACACACAACCTCAGTGTTTACTGGCTAATGATTGGAGTAGTAGAACTATTTAGACCATTTGGCCACCGAGGCCCCAGTATAAATTGAAATTCCAATATCTTCTTGCAGAAATTTAGAATTCAGATTTGTACTCGGAGGTTTCTCGAATGTGATTAATGTAAAGTAAGATCCAGGTTATAAATTAAAGAAATATATAGTATGTTTCTGGATTTTACTGTATGTTTTGCTACTTAGTTAAAGTGTTTAATGATGCACTGGATAGGTCAAAACAACTAACAAAATGATGAATTGATAGAATGTAATTTCTATATTTTTCTTTTTTGCATTAAGATGAGCGTCTTCTGAATACTAATGTTGATACATTTTTTAAATTTAAGATGTTTTTGTTAAATTTCAAATCGAAAGACATCATTTACATAATAAAATATTTTTATCTGATAGACAATATATGAAATGCTTCCAATAAATGTTGGCAAGTTATAAGATTAATATATAGTATAATCAATTAAAATATATGCCAAATTGAAGTGTTCTTAAATGCATGTACACTCAGATGTTGTCAAAACCTTAAAGCACCTGGTATGAACGTATGGCCTGTTGAAATTTAGTTAATATTTTGTAAAAAGGCTGTGCTGTGAAATAAATTGAAAGGAAATTTGCTCTTTTATTTTCCTTTTTGGTTATATCATTATAAGGAAAAAAAACAAAATGTTTCTTTTATTGTTGCTTTTTTAGTCATCGTCTAATACAATTTAGAATGTCCCTAGTACAATTCTGGATATCGTAATTTCTACCAGTAGATTTGAATTTGAATTCTTCTGTATACGAGGGTGATTATGGATCCAAGTGAATTCGAATCTGTACTGTAACATAGACAGGTAAAAAACAAATGCACTCAATTCAAAATTTATCATTCTGGTGTTTTTTATAATTATTTATGAATAATTTATTTAATTTAGGACAATCGAGAATGATTAAATGGATTTAAGTTGAACTATTGTATCACAAGTCTGTCAAAGCTGATTTTTTAAATTCAAATACCGCGCCAGGAAGGCGCACTCGACATCAATCTCAAGTGACTAAGCTTGTCAGTTTTCCTACAGAATTGTGGTGTTTCTCACCGGGAACTCCGTCTCCCTCAACAAATAAAATGACCACCTAGAAATGGCACAGTCGTGCTAAAGATAAGTTACACGCCAACCAGTCAATCAATTTCATACGGAAATGCCATGTTTTTCAGTAATGGCTCTAATCTTATTGTTTCAGAACAAGTAGAACCTAATCCAGTATCATTAAAGTTCATTCAAGGTGAACTTGTTAATGGTAAATGGTTATATGACGATGGTACAGAAATGACTTACTTCAACTGGTTGCCTGGGAAACCAGAATCTGATGACACTTATTATATACTTAATATTGTATCCCGAAGTGAATACAAGTGGAGAAACATCAGAGATATCTTCGAAAGATCTTTCATTTGTGAAATAGACCTTCAAAAGTGATTGGCGTAATTTCAGTATTTTTGCAATGTGTCTTATTATGCTTTAATGCCTTTTAAAGTCTAAAAAACGGTTGTTTCTGTAAAAAGTATATTAAAATTAAATATCGTCTGTATATAAGATAATGAAGCATGACCCCTGCTTTATCAATAAGAACCCTTGTCTCAATTCATTTATTGAAATTCCTAAAGCTATGGAATCGAAATTGTTTTCATTTAGCATATTCTGACTAAGATGTTGGCCGAAAAAAAAACCTTAAGCCTTAGGTTAAATTTGAAAAAACTTGACAAAACTTGTCCATTTCAAATGATCGGCTATGCTAACCAACGGAACACATAGGACCAACTGTAAACAAATGACGTTTATATTAGCAACTATTTGTCCCCATATGGCTTTCAACAGTGAGCAAATATGTACCGTATATCAATTTATAAAAGGCGCGAACATTATAAATTGTAAAACAATTCAAATGAAAACCTACATCTTGCTTTATGTACAAAACACAGGCGAAACAGATATGATATACTGCAACAAATGACAACTATTGAAATACAGGGGCCTGACTTGGAACAGGCACATTCAATATGTGGTTTGGTGAAACATGTTTGCAGGGCGTTAACACATACCCTAACCTAGGACAGTACTAAAATATCACAAAATGAGAACAAACTTGACTCACTCGGTCGGTCAATGAACTGCAGACACTGGCATTGCGATCGAGTTGGGATATATAAATCCTTAGATTGGGTAAAAGGAATATCACCGTCCAAAACATCATATTAGCAGTAGGGAACTTCTAATCCTCCCCTTTTCTCTCAATGTTTCGTAAATAGTTTCTCACGTCAAACTAAAATATTTAAATCAGGGACATGACTGTTAATGCTTCCAAGAAAAAAATCATAATCTTTCGGATGTTAATCCCAGATACAAATTAGCCGTATAACACATTATATGAAGAGTTTCAATAATATAATGAGAATAAAGGAATAATTATAGTCAAACGGTTTTATTTCAAAAGCTGGTGATAATAATCAGATAAATACAGATGGGGGCTGTAACTTAAACTATAACTTCTTTAAAAAGATTAAACATAAAGTTCCGGTTAATTGTTCTTGTCTTTTTTATAAATACATTTTATTTTATTTTATCATTATTAAACTAAAGTAGCTCATATCAATGTCGGTGTTTAGTTGATTGAAAATTTCCGTACAATGACTTTGTCATCCAAAACAGCTCTTGTGATTAATTATTTGTCATGTGTATCCGTTTTTAATACAAAAAGATCTTTTGCTAATAATGCTTTTGAGATACCAAATAAGTTATATCTATAACACAGGGTTTGTTTAATAGCTAATTAGTCCAGAACATATTGTGTCTTTTTTTTTATTATAACAAATTCGTGTTGAATTCTTTTTCATTAACTGCTAGTATTCTTGGAATTATACATTATAGTCATTATCATTTTTTTTGTATTTTTGTTAGAATTTTTTATGTGATAAATTAAGCCTTTTTCAAATATTTTGATGAGTTTTTCCTGTTACATCATTGTCTCGATTTAGGGAGGATTAAGCTTGCATATGTACAAAATATTTCAACCCTACACTGGAATTATGCACCTGTACCGAGGCCGTAGCCTGCAGTTCATTTAATGTCGATGATTTCTGACTGTGATGCATGATTTTCGTTTATTGGTAAGGAATAAAACAGGCTTTCGGGTGTTCCTGTGTCAAATGATTCATATTTGGTATGCAGCTATCTATAAATAAAGGAAACAGTAGTATACCGGTCATTAATCGATTAAGAGAAAACACAAGAACCAGGTTACAAACTAAAATCGAGGGAAACACATTAGTATAAGAAGAAAACAAAGTAATTACAGAAACACTTAAGTGCAAAAACAAAAACTAAAATTGACATTGAAACGAACTATTTGTAAACACCTGCCTTATTCCAGACTTGACAACTTTTTTGGAATTATGGATCCTCAATGCTCTTCTACTTTGTACTTGTTTGGCTTTTTAACTATTTTGATATGAGTCTTATGTAGACGAAACGCGCGTCTGGCGTACTAAATTATAATCCTGGTACCTTTGATAACTATCGGCACAAGTCATTTTAAGGAAAAATTTGTAAGAGTTCCGCGGAACCCAGTGTCTCGCCTACTTTTGCTGTTAATCGCAAGCTGAACAAAAATGAGGAAAAAATTATTCCTGTCGATATTATATTTTGAAAGTAAGAAGCTTCTGGTCAAGTTTGGCAAAAATCCAGGATAGTTTATGAATCTAACAAATGATTTAAAAACTTTTACTGCACTGTTTGTATTGCTAACTGGGAGAAAAATTAAGTTCATTTACAAGTAAAATACGGAAAACCAGGAACAGTTTGTTTACAAAATTTCCTTCTAGATACTAGTTTTTGATCATTAACAAGCTGCTGTCCAAGTTTGGTACAAATCAGGATAGTTTAAGAAAGTTATAAAAAATTTAAAAACTTTAACCACACAGTTAATGTTATGTTTCCTTGCAGAAAAAAATAAGTCATGTATATGTAAAATACAGAAAAACAGGATTTTTTAAAAATTTACTTCTGGATGATATCTTGTGATCATAAACAAGCTTTTGTCCAAGTTTGGTAGAAATCCAGGTATGTTTAAGAAAGTAATCTAATTTTCAAAAACTTTAACCACAGAGTGAATATTTGTGGACGCTGCAGACGACGACGACGCCAGGGACGGAATGTAGCATCGCTATGTCTCGCTTTTTCGACAAGAGTCGAAGGCTAAACAACAATGGTTTTAATGTTTTAGCCAAACCTCCCACTTTATGACAATGCTACAAAATATTGCTAAAATTTCAAAACTACGTGACAGAAACACAGCACAAACACTCGCCAGATCACTCATCACAGATAAGTGCAACTTACGGTAAAAAAAAATGCGTTTTTAAAATAGTCTCAGATTCTATCATCAACTCAGATTGATTTGAAATTATTTCTTTTGACAGATTTGCAAATAACCACAGTAAAATGCTTTTAATAATGAAATACGTTTTCCTTCCAAAGATAATTAATAAATAAATAAAATTAATATAACAAACATGACACAAAAGCACAAAAAAGCACAAATCTCATTTTGCTTTTTTATTACACGATTTTATTTATCTATGTAAAATCCACCATAAAGGAATGAAAGATTTTAAGTGCTGGGATCGAAGCCTTACCCTGACAGACTCATGGTTAGATTAACATTATATCTGACGTAGAATCACGCGTTTGGCGTCACACAGTTAAATATAACATAATTTTGTCGTTCAAAGTATGACGGGATGCATAAGTGCAGAGTAACGTTAAATTGATATCACTTAAACAGACATAACAGTAAAGTAATATTAATTAAGACAAATAAAAGAATACTACAATACGTTATTAAGACGATAAACAACGGCGGTACGCAAAATCTATACGTGAAGACCATCGTGTAATATTTGTGAAGTTGATACCGAATATTTATCAACAAGGTAATGGTATCTTCCGATGAACTTTTTTAGAATAAGGACGAGACATACCCCTGGTTCATCAACCTTCCGGTCAGACACTGATGACGTTTTACAAAGTCTGAGTATGAGCCGCAAGCTCTTGAATCACGAATATGTTGGGAAATGTACGTATATCTTATATGCAGGTGAAGTTGGTATATTTTTACTTTATCGCTATTTTGTTCATTTCTCCTTTGATCTTTTTTTTGTGATAATTTTTCATATCGTGCTACTCGCTTGAGATGGAAAATTATCGCTAGAAACTAAGGAGGCACGTAGCGATGCTAATGAAATTGACATAGGTAACATAGCGATAAACATATTATCATTAGTCGTACCGGCTTAAGCGATGAAATCAATCTCGTTGAGATGATCTTCGATAATCTATAAATATTTTAAAGGAATGTGGGCATTTATAATTTCAAAATTAAAATCGTCTCGTTTGCCATAGATTCTGGTAGCAATGCTGGAGTTATCGAATCATGAATTACAAATTCTGACGGACATTGAAAATGTAGAAGTTAGCTAGCTATGTAGCTTGTGCAAAATATGCATATCCGAGTACTTTTAAAGGGGCACTAGCTACGATATATATATAAAAATAAAGTATGATTTTTTTAGATCAATCATTAATCAAATTGGAATAATGAAATAATAATTTGCTTTTAGCACTCAATTTCCTTTAATTTTGTTGAAATAAGCGATTAAACATAATTTTTTACCGATTCACTTGCAAGTGAAAACGTCATCATCATTCTAACCGGTATTCATGTGAACTTCAAGTTAACCCCCTAGTCTGGCTAGCTAGAGATTGACAACGCATGCATTGTACGTGTACTGGTTATTTAAAGAAAAAGAATGTCAATAATGAAAGTGAAACTACGGTAAATCATTTGATTACTAATTCGATGCACATAAAAATCATTCTTATATGGTTAAAAACAATGAGAAACATCTATTTTTAATCTATAAAATAAAATCAAACAGACCTATAAAAATGCAATTGCACGTGTTGGTTTAATCTATTCGTATCTTTATTTTTGTTTACATCGCTTATATGGTCATCTGAGGTCAAATCGATAGTTAATTAGATGGCGTCTGGACTAAAATACACACGAAACGAACCTATATATTATCTACCCCATGCTCTGTAAACTGTTTATTTTAGACTTTTGATAGTTTGGATAAATGTTTTACATTGTTATAAACCAAATATGAGAATTTGAGTCAAATCGGTTACAATGAATTTGACAGCTAGTGCCCCTTTAATACTAAATTTAATGTAGGGTAAACATTGTAAATCAGCCTATTGGAAGACTGAACTGCATACCATAGTCTCACCTCAACCTTGACAGACCACAGGTAAAGCGTTAGTACTGTGTTCTTTTAAATATGTATCAGTCAATGGAAGAAGCGTATCGATAAAAACTTTTCTTATATCACATAGCGATATTGTCTAATATCAATTGTAAATATGCAGACATTCCATGCGGAAAATGTTGTTTTCGGCAACGAAAAATTACGAAAATACTAATTTTTAAACTTATTGTTCAAATATAAACAACAATTGAGTCTTAATATACAGAAGGTTAAGTTTATGTCAGTGTAAAATATGAAGTGCTGTGTTTTTCTTATATACATAAATAAACAATGCGATACTTTTAAAATATCAATGCGATACTTTTAAAATATCATAGCGGTGTTTTTTTATATCAATATTAGTACCGATTAGTATTAATATTAGACTGTTGTACCCATATTTTGACAATTTTACCTATTATGTCTGTTTTGTTCACGCATCGTTGTAAATATGACAGAATTTGACGAGACTGTCATACACGTGAGAGGTGAAGTGCTATAAAACCAGGTTCAATCCACCATATTCAAAATTTGAAAATGCCAGTACCGAGTCAGAAATATGACAGTTGTTATCCATTCGTTTGGTGTGTTTTATCATTTGATTATACCATTTGATAAGCGACTTTCTGATTTGAATTTTTCTCGGAGTTCAGTATTTTTTTTTAAATTTTACTTCTTAGTAGTATTGTATGTAAATAAGCAGTTTTAAGACCATTGCTTAAATTCAAATTGTTTTTGGTAACATCTTACAAATTTCTCAATTGGTTTTGGAAGCAAATCTAATAAAATAAGAGTTTAATAAACAATGCCGTTATCAAATAATCAAATAGCTAAGTATCAAAATGATTGACCTGTACTTTTGAATCTCCTTTTTTTTTTTTTTTTTTTAAATTAGACCGTTGGTTTTCCTGTTTGAATGGTTTAACACTAGCAATGTTCTTGTTCCTATATAGCGTGGTGTTCGCTGTGAGCCAAGGCTCCGTGTTTAAGGACCTACTTTGATCTATAATGGTTTACTTTAAACTAATCATTACTTTGATGGAAAGTTGTCTCATTCGAACTCATGCACCATCTTCTTATATCTATAAATCTTTAAAATTTCCCCTTATAAATAACTGCTTTCCAGTCCTCCAACTGAACAATCTAAATTTATGAATATAGAAAAGATATATAGATATAGGAAGATGTGGTGTGAGTGACAATGAGACAACTCTCCATCCAAATAACAATTTAAAAAAAAAGTAAACCATGATTATAGGTCAATGTACGGCCTTCAACACGGAGCCTTGGCTCACACCGACCAACAAGCTATAAAGGGCCCCAAAATTACTAGTGTAAAACCATTCAAACGGGAAAACCAACGGTCTAATCTATATAAAAAAACGAGAAACGAGAAACACGTATATATTATATAAACAAACGACAACTACTGTAATCTTATTCCTGACTTTGGACAGGTGCAAACATTTGCAGCGGGATTAAACGTTTTAATGGATCCAAACCTTCTCCCTTTTTCTGAAACAATAGCATAACATCACAACATAGATAAACACACGATAAAATATCAATTGGCAGACTTAACTCAATCAAAAAACGTAAATTAATACACAATGAACGAATGAACGAATACACATATTTCTAACGTCAAAAGACATTTACATCTTATTTATTTGTGTTCTAAACATTTTTTTTAGAACTCATTGAAGAAATGAATTTATAACAAGCGATACGGATTGTTATTTTGCACTAAGAAAAGTTCCCGTATTTATACGATCGGTTACTAGCCAAAAACGAAAGTCAAATCTCTGTGGCAACAATACATCGGAATACCCTCACGGTCATCGCGATGTAAAAGAGCGTCCACGCGGCGAGCTAATTATGTTCATAGAGATATCGATTTACCAACGGGGAAAGGTCTTTGATATCCAAAAAGAACTGTCTTCCTTCTCAATATCTTTTGCTATGTTAATAATAAATATATTTTCTGTTTGAAAAGATTTTTGATTTTCATTGTATCTGAAGTTGTCCAATTTATAGTCTGAGGCTACTCAGTTGGTATCTTCAAAGAGCGGGACATCAGCATTTGTACATTTTAATTTGTTTGGATTATTGATTTTACCATTTGAATATTCATTGTAATTTGAAGCTGTATTGGATTGGATCGTTTGAATGAATATTTCTTTTAAGTAATGATATTTTTTGTCTATTTCGATATTACCAAGGTGGATTGACTATGGCAGTGTGACCAGTAAATTAGAATCTAATAGGTGGGTAGACGTATTTGCGACCGCTTTTAAATTCCGCCATTGCATCATCACTTCAAATAGAATAATAAAAAAGAAGATGTGGTAAGATTGCCAATGAGACAACTGTCCACAAGAGATCAAAATAACGCAGACATTAACAATTATAGGTCGCCGTACGGCCTTCAACAATGAGCAAAGCCCATACTGCATAGTCAGCTATAAAAGGCCCCGATAAGACAATGTAAAACAATTCAAACGAGAAAATAACGGCCTTATTATATAAAAGAAAAATGAACGAAAACAAATATGTAACACATAACCAAACGACAACCACTGAATTACAGGCTCCTGACTTGGGAAAGGCACATACATAAATAATGTGGCGGGGTTAAACATGTTAGTTAGTTGGTTAAACCATGTGATTGAAAACAATAGACTGAACACGTTGTTAACACTTTCAACTATCGGTAGGCTCAAGCAACATGTTCGGAATAATAAGTTCATGTGAGTGTTAATTGTGTTACAGTTACGAAATTTTAGTGATGTTGATCCTAAAACATTGAACTGGTCATGATCTAAGTTTGTGAATTATGTTTGCAGTTTTGACATGCATTGTGACGTGTCATCGTATTAATTCTATATTAGAAAACTATAGCAGTTATATTAGAAAAGTATCGCATTCATAAATTTTTGAATTAAAAAATCATCGCTATGATATAAGACAAATATCGCATTGATATTTTAAAATATAGCAGTATCGTTGACTTATAGGTGATTTTGGCGTAGCAAACAATTGAATTCATCTCAATTGCATTCCACTGAATTTGCTACATGATATTTATAGAATGTGTACATCTACAAATGATAAATCGTGCATTTATGATTCATTTATTCAATAATTCAATTTTCTCGTTTAAATACACCTTGCTTGTTATTACATAAAATAACTCATGAAAATTATACACCAGATGTATGTCATGTTAAATGTCACCCTGTTTAAGAAAAGAGTCATTACTTTATACCGAGAAATCTGCCTTTCTTCGTACAAATGCTAACATTCGTCTGAAATTTCCCACAATGCAACTCGTTGATATAAGACAATATCGCTCGTTGATATAAGAAAAGCTTTTATCGAATCGCTTCTTCCATAGACTGTGTATAATCACTGTTGTTATATAACATATCAATGAAGTATAAAATAATAAAATGAACGCCTATAAATATTCAAATATTGTGATAACAGTGCATATATCAAATAAACTTGACTGCACCGACACATTTAGGGGTGTATTTCACGGTATATCATATGAAATTAACCGGTATATTTACTAAAATTTCTACGGAAACGTACACTTGTCACTATCGTTCATGTACAAATACATCTTTGATATGATTTTACACACTAGGTAGTCATCATCTCATAAAACTTTTCATTAACATAATTAAACTAGGAGACTTTGGAAATATTCCCCATTGTATTTCTATATAACAGAAAAGAACCAAATGTTCATGGTAAAGCTTAAATATGTACATCTATAATAACCGGGGGAGTCGATATTAACCATGCATGCCATGAAAACACGGCAAATACTGCTACTTAAGTATTCAACTATGTTATTCTTGAATGTTAATAATGAGTTGAAATTACATTCAGATAATAATGCTATACTACAAATCATTCTATTTCTTTTAACATGTTAACATGGTTAAAGAAATATGGTCAATATATTATATATTCTATATCAATCAAACAGTTTTTCTATGTTTCAGTCCCTGTAAATAACCATGCCAAATTTATACATTCACACAAACCTGAAAAATGATGACATCCCTTTAGATTTTGAAGAAAAGTTGACTAAGAAGGTAGCTTCAGTTATGGGTGTTCCTACAGAGGTAAGTGCCTTGATAATAAATAAACTCATCACAAAAAAATGTCCCTTTAAAATCGTCCCATGAGAACCAGCGGTGCTCCTCTTCTTGTAGACTTCTTCCTTTATTCATATGAGGTTGGTTTCCTACATCAACTTCTTATGAAGAAAGAAAAGACGTATCCTTAAACTTTATGTTTTGATATATAATTATTGATGATATTCTCTCACTAAAAAAATCAAAATGTGTGACTTTAATTAACGCATCTATCCTATAGTACTTTCGATAAAGGATACAACAGATATAACTGAGTTTGTCTCATATTGTGACTTACATTTAGAAATTAACAATATGAGTCAGTTGAAAACAAAACTTTACGACAAAAAAATGATTTCAGCTTCCAGATTGTGAAATTCATTTCTATTCCAGCAGCGCCTGTATACGTAGCATATATCTCCTAGTTGATACGATATTCCAGGCTTGTGCTTCAATTGATAGAGGGTTGCTGCTCAAAAGAAAGTTATTAAATCAAGAGTTTCAAGTCGTGTAGTTGTTTGTATTAACATAAACAATACGACGGGTGCCAAATGCGGAGCAGACTCTGCTAACCCTTTCGGAGCACCTAAGATCACTCGAGCTGTTCGTGGGGTTCGTGTTACTCATTCCTTAGTTTGCTAAAAGGACTGGATATTTAACATTGCGACATTTCTTTTTATTATTATAAAGCCATGACATTTTTCAAATCTTAAGATTTGTCATGTGAGTTGCAAAGATCGAGGAATTGTTCGGAAAACATTTTCGTAAGTTTAATAATGATTCAAAGCCTCTGGTAGACACTTTATGTTTAGAGAAATGTAAGAACAATGTAGTCTGACTTTGAATTTCGTCCAATGTCGGAAAAATATCCGGACGCACTTTTTTTCGTTTTTCTCCCAAAATAACTCAAACTGAATAATTATAAGAATGGATGACAAATGCGACAATACATGGTACCTATAGGACACAGAGGCATGATGATTGATTTATTGCGAAAGGAAGAGAACGTTATTCTTAGTCTTTGGTATATACAAAGTTCAGACAAAACGTAAACCGGATGTCTAGTCTGACTTATAATTTCGTCCAATGTCGGAAAAATATCCGGACGCAGTTTTTTTCGTTTTTCTCCCAAAATAACCCAAACTGAATAATTATAAGAATAGAGAAAAATGAGCTGGATTTATGAAGAACAGAAGAACAAAATAGGTTTATAAAAATATAGAAGAACACAGAATAGAAAGACCCCCATCAAGACCCTCAGATATGTCTTCCTCTACTGTTTATGGCGTTGCCGTAATGGATTTTCTCAGAAGTACAGTGACTGATATCAGAGTGTAGGATACACGACAGCATAATTATTCTTTATTAAACTAAAGTAAACAAAACACGATGAAACCAACTGTGTGTGCATTGCAATGCAATAATTAAAATACCGGTAGTACATAACCTTGCCATACCGTCAAAGAGTTTTATGAAACATTGGTGCACGTTTTTTCATGATTAAGAGAGATACATAATAAGAAGAAGATGTGGTATGCATGATGACCATTCAGACAACTCTCCACCAGAGACCAACTGGCATAGCAATTTACAACTTTAGGTCACTGTACAAGCTTCAACAATGAGCAAAACACATACTGCATAGTCAGCTATGAAATGGTAACCTATTAACTGAACATTAAAAATATTGACTCATTTTATAGCTGATGTTTATCGTTGAAATAATCTATGTCACGGCACCCCCCTTTTCTATAAAAACAGTAACAAAACACAAAATAATGTAAAAGACAAAAGCAAAACACAAAAGAAAAATGTTTCTCAAACTTAAGAGGAAACAAAACAAGCTGCTTCTTTCAGAGGTTAGCATACTATGTAAAGGGTTTTAAATCCTTATATAGTACACAATTCGCTATAGTTTCCTCAGAGAAGGTATTGAAAAAATCCGAATCGTTTATATACGTATTATATACGTTTGTAAGGCTTTTGGCATTTTTCGTAATTTTTGAATTTTTGATCAGTACAGATTAAAATTAAAAAGTTCCAAAAAATTTTGAACAACAGATCAATCATTAATTGAGTCTTCATCATGAATTTTTCTTGATAAAAAACACAAATTTTGCAAAACTTTGAAATATTTTCTTTTATCATACCTTTTTACACGAATAATATTTACAAATAAGTTTCCAAAGCACATTTGATAATCCAACCGCAGTCTAGTAAACAGTTTTATTACGGTCTAGTGCTGTTGGTTAACTTCTACCCTCAACGGGTGTGAGTATTACCCGTACGTTCATTGGGCATACGGAGTAAATCATAGACGGCTCACCACTCTTCTCTCCTCTTTACACATTGTATGATAATGGAAAGTGGGATGGTTTAGTTTTAAATACATTTAATTAAACTTTATTTCCTAAACGTCAATCTGCAGCAGTGGGGAATGACATTCGTTAGTGGTCGCATGTCATATCGTAACCCCCCCAAAAAAAAAATCTCGGTGGAACCTGACTTACTTTCTTCCGGTTTTGGATTTGGATGACGAAGACGTGCCTTCTAAACCAGAGGAAAATCTGATAAGTTTGTGTTGTATAACTAGCCATCCGTTGATGGTTAGTCAATATTATTCCTTATATTGTTTAAGTAGAACTATTTGTGGCCATATTTTGTGCTTTTTTGACACTTATTAAGACTTTCTCACCTCCCTTCACCATGTCTGGTGGAAGGGGGGATGGTCGTTCCATTAAAGAGAAAACTGTATTAGTGGATGTAGGTGATAACCGGAATATAAAAGCTGCCGATGTCATCGCTAATGTGGAAAAAGAAGTTGGTGAGGGAACTGTCCTTGCATGTGTTCCAAAAAGCGGTAATAGTTATGAGCTGACGTTGACTGATAAAGATGCTTTGGATTTGATTGTAGACACAGGTTTCAAGGTGAATGACTCAAATTTTATACCCAGAGCTATTTTTTCGCGTGATAAAGTTGTCAGTTTTTTCAACGTGTCACATTATGTGCCTGATACAGAAATACGTGAGAAATTACTGGAGTTTGGTGTTATACTTAAGTCGCCTATTAAGCGGAAAATGCACCCTGGTACGGACGTCGCAAATGGTACGAGGTATGTAGTAGTTCGATTTCCCCCTGAACGACAAAGTCTACCATATACTTTGAAACTTTCAACTGGCGTGAGTTCTTTCGAATATATAAGAGTAGTTCATGACGAACAGAAGAGAGTCTGTACCCAGTGTTTTGAGACAAGTCATGTTTATGCAAACTGTCCTGATAACATTTGCTACAAGTGTAAACGCTTCGGACATCTAGCAAGAGCTTGTGAAACTCCGCCGTGTGAAACATGTCATAAAGTGTTATCATACTGTCGGTGTGAGCCGGTATGGAACAGGGGTGAAAATGAAAATGAAACAACTAATAATGACACAGAAAACGATATCAATGCTAACAACTCGAGAAACGAAACAAATTCCGACATTCCTGAACGTGAAACAAACACTGAACAACAAGAAAATGATGGTATGAAAGAGAATGAAGCTGGAGACGAACACACGGATGGAGCTAATGGTGATGTTGATAACAAGGAGCAGAGTGATTATGACGATGATAACACGGCGAAAAGTGACGGTGAAGACGATGATGATACCATGGAGGAAAGTAATGCTGACGACGATGCCAAAGATGAACAATTTGATGAAAACGCTAAAAAAGACAATGATGTAACAGTTTCCGATGAAAAACAAATGTCTGGTGTTGATAATGATGAACTAGATTTGATGACTGATGATGAACATTCAAACAAACAAGAGACAGTAAATGTTGATAATAAAATGCATAAAAAAGGGGGGTCTAGCCCATCAAAATTAGAACCACAGCCAGTTCCTCGTGGGCCTAATTTGACCGATACTGCTGGTAAAAAAACAAAAGTAAATGTATCTAAGGAAGCTGATATTGAAATGACCGACGAGGAATTGGCTGCGAATATGAGTAAAGTTAGGAGGAAACGTTTAGTTTCATCTCCGAAAGTTACTTCAGATGAGCTTAAAAAATTAAGGAGGGAACCCAAGAGTAAAAAATCAAATTCAAGTTCATAGGTATAAAATTACTTTCTTTCTTACTTTTTGTACTGATGGTTAATATTGTATCTATTAATGCTAATGGTTTGAGGGATCAGTCAAAATTCCAAAAGTTTTGTTTTTTTTGTTCGGAAAATTATTATGATGTTGTAGCTATCCAAGAAACTTTTTGGTCAGATGATTTAGTTACTAGTTTTGCTAAGTTTTGGAACGGTAAAATATTTTACTCGTGTGCTGAAACACATAGACAAGGTGTTGCTTTCTTGATAAGTAAAAAGGTTGAACAAGAAGTAAATTATATACAAAGTTTTGACGGTAGATGTGTACATATTCAATTACAACAAGATGACAAATTAATAAATATTGTTAATTGTTACGCACCTAATTCTGTTCTTGAAAGAACTACTTTTTTCGAAAATTTGAGCGGAAAATTGATAAATACAGAAAATATTATTTTGTTGGGTGATATGAACACATCTATGTCAAAACTTGACAGGTGCGGAAAAACACAACACACAGAAGACAAATCATACAAAACAATAAATCAGTTGTGCGAAAATTTTAATATTTATGATATATGGCGAGCAAGAAATCCAACATCACGAATATTCTCTTGGCGTCGAGTTGTACAAAATAATTTAATCCAGAGTAGATTGGATTTTATATTTATTCCAAAGTCCTTTTCTGTATTTGTGAAGAACGTTTATTATAAACATAATGCGTTCAGCGATCATTCTTTTGTAAATCTGAATATAGATTTTAGTGAAATTGAAAGAGGCCCGGGCTTATGGATATTCAACAACAAATTGTTAGATGACGAAGAGTTTGTAAACAAAATAAATAAATTAATTGAAACCGAAAAACAATGTCCTCTTTATGACGACGAACCTTTGGTTTGGTATGATAATTTAAAATATAAAATAAAGCAACTAGCAAAAGTTATTGCGCAAGATAAATCCCGTGCCGAAAAATCGGAATATTTTAAAATTCAAAGAGAATTTGAAAAAATTTCATTAGCCGTAGCTAATAATGAAATTGTTGACCTAAATAAATTTGAGGAAGTTAAATTGAAATTAAAATGTCACGAAGAAAACATTTGTAAAGGCGCAATTTTGCGTTCTAAAGCCCATTGGGCAATAGATGGTGACAAAAATTCTAAATATTTTTTACAACTTGAAAAATATAAACAAAACTGTAATGTTATAAAATGAATTAAAAAATAGTGATAATAATATAGTCACATCTACGGAGGCAATTCTTGATGAAGTTCATAAATTTTATAAAGATTTATATTCTTGTACATCAATAAACAAAGATAAAGCAAATGAAATTTTAAATTTTATTTCGGAAAAAGTTTCTGAAGATGATATGGAAAATTTAGAAGCGGAATTTAGTTTAGATGACATAAAAACCGCTTTATTTAGTATGTCTAAAAATAAATCCCCGGGTCCCGATGGACTAACTGTGGAATTCTTTTGTCATTTCTTCCATTCGTTCGGAGAAATATTTTTGAAAATTTTTAAAGCCATTGAAGAAGAAAAACTTATGACAAGATCTATGAGACATGGCATAATTACTTTGGTCTATAAAAATAAAGGAGACAAAAATATGTTAAAAAACTTTAGACCCATTTCATTGTTATGTGTGGATTATAAAATAATGGCTAGAATAATGTCTAACAGACTAAAATTTGTTTTGCCGAAATTGATTTCTATTTATCAAACGTGTTGTATCCCTGGACGAGATATTGCAGATACAACTGCAAGTATTAGAGATTTAATTGAAATCATTGAAAACGATGATTTAGAAGCTTTTCTTATAAAAGTTGACCAGGAAAAGGCTTTTGACAAAGTTGATCATGATTATTTATATTTAGTTTTAGAAAAATTTGGCTTTGGTCCTAAATTTATTCAGTGGATAAAAATATTTTATAAAAATGTAAACAGTAGCGTAAAATGTAATGGCTTTTTAACAAAATATGTCAAACTAAATAATTCAATAAAACAAGGATGTCCCGTGTCTGCTCTTCTTTACGTTCTAGTTGCGGAACCATTAGGGCAGGCAATAATAAAGAATAAAAATATTAAAGGTGTTGTTATTCCTAATTCAAATAAAGAGGCAAAAATTTTTCAACATGCAGATGATACTAATATTTTTACTGCCGACAAAAATTCTATAAAAGAAACATTTAAAATTTTGAATTTATATAGTGAGGCATCAGGTGCTAAAATTAATAAACAAAAATCTGAAATTGTATGCTTAGGTTCTGGTAGCATAAATGATCAAGAACTAAATACATTGCAAATTCAGCGTTGTGAAACTGTAACTAAAGTTCTAGGAATTTATGTTGGTAAAGATAAACAGTTATGTGAATTATTGAATTGGAAAGATAAAATTAAAAAAATAAAAACAATTTTATTTTTTTGGAATAAAAGAGATCTAACACTACCTGGTAGAGCAGTTGTTCTTACTTCGCTTATAATGTCTAGATTTTATTATACTTTAACAGTATGTCCGTTACCAGAGAACATAAAAAACGAAATTCGATTAATAGTTTTAAAATTTCTTTGGCAACATAAGTCCCATTTGGTAAAGTATCAAACAATAATTGGCGAAAAATTAGTAGGAGGTTTAAAGATTCCAGATATTTTTCTAAAAATGCAAGCTTTTAGATTAAAATTCCTTAGAAAATATCTTGACCCGAATTGTCAATCAATTTGGAAAAGTGCGCTTGATTATTTCATTACTAAAGTTGAAAATATGGATTTAAAACAAAACATTGTGTTCACGTATTTGAATTCCAAGCATTTGAAACACTTACCGCTTTATTATCAAGAAATGTTTAATGCCTATTATAGAATAAAATCCAAGATAGAATTTGAAATTGAAATTCAACATGTGTACAATAATCCTATTTTTTGTAATCCAAATATAAAGCTAAACGGCAAAATGCTTCTTTTCGAAAAATTCATTCACTCAGGTTTGATCCAGATAAAAGACTTGTGTTATGAAGTAATTCCCGGATTTTTTACTTCCGGTTCGATAGTAGAAATAATTCAACAAAATTTTCCTGACGAAAAACCACATGAAATAAAAGCTGCATACGACAAGATTTTAAGATGTATTCCTGAAATGTGGAAAATTTTACTGAAATCCATAAACCCGTTAAATACCGAGAGTATTCCGAAGTTACTTATTTGTTTAGAAAACGGCAGAGAAGTTCCGTTTTTAGGGGCAGTTACAAAATTATTTTACAAACTCTTACTGTCAGAAATGTTTGAAACGCCCACAGCTGAAAAGCATTGGGAGGAGAATTATCCGTCGATCAATTTTACTAAATTATATTCAGTAGCCAATCAGAATGGTCTACCTCCTGACTGTCATTGTCTGAACTTTAGGTTGGTTCACAGGGCTATTTTTACCTTAGAAAAGTTGTTTAAATTTGGTCAAGTGGTCAGCAAGACATGCAAAGCGTGCGGCCTATATACAGAAAACTTGTTCCACCTGTTCGCCTTATGTCCGAAGTTGACCCCGATACATAACTTTCTGAAAGATATGTTACATAACATTTTTATTGATTACCCCCCTGATATTGTGAATTTGATAAATTATGAGGAACTGATGATATTTGGATACCTTGGTAGTTCAAAGATTGTGAACACATATTTTTTGAACTTTTTTCTGAGTATAGCAAGATTATGCATCTTTAAAACACGCAATCTTAAAGTGTATCATGACAAAGAAATAGACACAGTGAGACTATTCAAATTTACAATTAGAAAATACATAGAATATGCATACACTTATTACAAAATAAAACATCAACAACAGATCTTCGATAAATATTTTCTACGCAATAATTCCTTACTACGTATTGAAGACGAGAAAATGATTTTATTTTTTTAAACACATGAAATCTATATCAAACTGATTACAATTGTTACTAGCAGTGTTTGAACATTTCATTTAGAACCGTTAAGAGAACATTATAATTTTGGAAAAACAAGGAAAAAAGGAAAATTGTCCGAAAAATCACTGTCAAATAGGTGTGTTTGACTTTTGAGAAAATATTAGAGTTATCTCTCTTTGGGTATACGTTGAATTAATTGCCATTGTTTTACAAACACTTGTCTTTTAAAAAATATATCTAGATGGAAATCATTACTAACAAAAAGGTTAATACTAACAACTCTGTACATACCAAAGATGGCACCAAAGAGGTTTGTCTCTTGGTGTTTTTATGTAAATAGTAAATAAATAATTTTAATGATAAAAAAAAATTACGGTCTAGTGCTGTTGGTAAACCTCTACCCTCAACGGGTGTGAGTATTACCCGTACGTTCATTGGGCGCACGGGGTAAATCATAACGGTTCACCACTCTTCTCTTCTCTTTACACATTGTATGATAGTGGAAAGTGGGATGGTTTAGTTTTAAATACATTTAATTAAAGTTTATTTCCTAAACGTCAATCTGCAGCAGTGGGGAATGACATTCGTTAGTGGTCGCATGTCATATCGTAACCCCCCCCCCCCCCCCCCCAAAAAAAAAGAAATAAAAAAAAATCTCCCCCCTTATTAAGAAAGTGACGTGGTAATAGCAGATTGTTGATTGTTTCTGTTGACTCCATTTATATCTCATGAAATCGAGACAACTAAGAGCGAGACATATTGTGTTATTGTGGTGTTCTGTCTATGTGTCGTAGTTTTTATGAATACATCAACGAGTCAATTTATTTTTACTTCACAATTGATTTTCCGAGTACACTGTTGGCTGAAAAAAAAGGATATCAAATATGATAGCACTTATGAGACATAAGGTTATGACACCCGTCTTCTGTTGAAGATTTTAACGTCTCCGTGAGATGTCTGCGATTATTTGTGTAGTTTAGTTGCTGTCTCATTGACGTATACCTCACATCTCCTTTTATTCATATACACTAAATTTTACGTGTACATTGCTGGTTGAAAAAATATGAATCTGATAGCACTCATAAGACATAATGTTATAACTCTTGTCTTTTGTTGAAGTCTACACGTCTCCCTCTAGATGCCTTTCGGTTATTACTGTAGTTCGGTTGCTGTCTCATTGACGTATACAAAACATCTCCTTTTATTCGAGCGTCACTTTTTTTTTACATGTGGGCTGATGACTGAAAAAAAATCGTAGCATATAAATCTGATAGGACTGTCAGTTATGTTTTTGTAGCAAATATGGTGATGTATGATTTGAGTGGTTTTTTTCACTTAAAGTCACGCAGCAAATATTTCACGACTATTAAAGCCATTGTGTCAGTTGGTTTCATCGTGTTTTGTTTACTTTAGTTTAATAAAGAATAATTATGCTGTCGTGTATCCTACACTCTGATATCAGTCACTGTACTTCTGAGAAAATCCATTACGGCAACGCCATAAACAGTAGAGGAAGACATTTCTGAGGGTCTTGATGGGGGTCTTTCTATTCTGTGTTCTTCTATATTTTTATACACCTATTTTGTTCTTCTGTTCTTCATAAATCCAGCCCATTTTTCTCTATTCTTAATATTTCAACACCCTGTCATTCATTATTCTTAATCGGTTTTGGCGTATTTTTCTCTTTTCTTTATTTTGATAGGCCATTTATTTTGCACGTTTCGCCTATTATTCTCTATTCAGTAAATCCCATCCAGACCCTCATAAATCTATAATATGTGTGTGCATTGCAATGCAATAATTAAAATACCGGTAGTACATAACCTTGCCATACCGTCAAAGAGTTTTATGAAACATTGGTGCACGTTTTTTCATGATTAAGAGAGATACATAATAAGAAGAAGATGTGGTATGCATGATGACCATTCAGACAACTCTCCACCAGAGACCAACTGGCATAGCAATTTACAACTTTAGGTCACTGTACAAGCTTCAACAATGAGCAAAACACATACTGCATAGTCAGCTATGAAATGGTAACCTATTAACTGAACATTAAAAATATTGACTCATTTTATAGCTGATGTTTATCGTTGAAATAATCTATGTCACGGCACCCCCCTTTTTCTATAAAAACAGTAACAAAACACAAAATAATGTAAAAGACAAAAGCAAAACACAAAAGAAAAATGTTTCTCAAACCTAATAGGAAACAAAACAAGCTGCTTCTTTCAGAGGTTAGCATACTATGTAAAGGGTTTAAATCCTTATATAGTACACAATTCGCTATTATAGTTTCCTCAGAGAAGGTATTGAAAAAATCCGAATCGTTTATATACGTATTATATACGTTTGTAAGGCTTTTGGCATTTTTCGTAATTTTTGAATTTTTGATCAGTACAGATTAAAATTAAAAAGTTCCAAAAAATTTTGAACAACAGATCAATCATTAATTGAGTCTTCATCATGAATTTTTCTTGATAAAAAACACAAATTTTGCAAAACTTTGAAATATTTTCTTTTATCATACCTTTTTAAACAAATAATATTTACAAATAAGTTTCCAAAGCACATTTGAGAATCCAACCGCAGTCTAGTAAACAGTTTTATTACGGTCTAGTGCTGGTTAATGATAAAAAAATTACGGTCTAGTGCTGTTGGTAAACCTCTACCCTCAACGGGTGTGAGTATTACCCGTACGTTCATTGGGCGCACGGGGTAAATCATAACGGTTCACCACTCTTCTCTCCTCTTTACACATTGTATGATAGTGGAAAGTGGGATGGTTTAGTTTTAAATACATTTAATTAAAGTTTATTTCCTAAACGTCAATCTGCAGCAGTGGGGAATGACATTCGTTAGTGGTCGCATGTCATATCGTAACCCCCCCCCCCCCAAAAAAAAGAAATAAAAAAAAATCTCCCCCCTTATTAAGAAAGTGACGTGGTAATAGCAGATCGTTGATTGTTTCTGTTGACTCCATTTATATCTCATGAAATCGAGACAACTAAGAGCGAGACATATTGTGTTTGTGTGGTGTTCTGTCTATGTGTCGTAGTTTTTATGAATACATCAACGAGTCAATTTATTTTTACTTCACAATTGATTTTCCGAGTACACTGTTGGCTGAAAAAAAAGGATATCAAATATGATAGCACTTATGAGACATAAGGTTATGACACCCGTCTTCTGTTGAAGATTTTAACGTCTCCGTGAGATGTCTGCGATTATTTGTGTAGTTTAGTTGCTGTCTCATTGACGTATACCTCACATCTCCTTTTATTCATATACACTAAATTTTACGTGTACATTGCTGGTTGAAAAAATATGAATCTGATAGCACTCATAAGACATAATGTTATAACTCTTGTCTTTTGTTGAAGTCTACACGTCTCCCTCTAGATGCCTTTCGGTTATTACTGTAGTTCGGTTGCTGTCTCATTGACGTATACAAAACATCTCCTTTTATTCGAGCGTCACTTTTTTTTTACATGTGGGCTGATGACTGAAAAAAAATCGTAGCATATAAATCTGATAGGACTGTCAGTTATGTTTTTGTAGCAAATATGGTGATGTATGATTTGAGTGGTTTTTTTCACTTAAAGTCACGCAGCAAATATTTCACGACTATTAAAGCCATTGTGTCAGTTGGTTTCATCGTGTTTTGTTTACTTTAGTTTAATAAAGAATAATTATGCTGTCGTGTATCCTACACTCTGATATCAGTCACTGTACTTCTGAGAAAATCCATTACGGCAACGCCATAAACAGTATAGGAAGACATATCTGAGGGTCTTGATGGGGGTCTTTCTATTCTGTATTCTTCTATATTTTTATACAACTATTTTGTTCTTCTGTTCTTCATAAATCCAGCCCATTTTTCTCTATTCTTAATATTTCAACACCCTGTCATTCATTATTCTTAATCGGTTTTGGCGTATTTTTCTCTTTTCTTTATTTTGATAGGCCATTTATTTTGCACGTTTCGCCTATTATTCTCTATTCAGTAAATCCCATCCAGACCCTCATAAATCTATAATATGTGTGTGCATTGCAATGCAATAATTAAAATACCGGTAGTACATAACCTTGCCATACCGTCAAAGAGTTTTATGAAACATTGGTGCACGTTTTTTCATGATTAAGAGAGATACATAATAAGAAGAAGATGTGGTATGCATGATGACCATTCAGACAACTCTCCACCAGAGACCAACTGGCATAGCAATTTACAACTTTAGGTCACTGTACAAGCTTCAACAATGAGCAAAACACATACTGCATAGTCAGCTATGAAATGGTAACCTATTAACTGAACATTAAAAATATTGACTCATTTTATAGCTGATGTTTATCGTTGAAATAATCTATGTCACGGCACCCCCCCTTTTCTATAAAAACAGTAACAAAACACAAAATAATGTAAAAGACAAAAGCAAAACACAAAAGAAAAATGTTTCTCAAACCTAATAGGAAACAAAACAAGCTGCTTCTTTCAGAGGTTAGCATACTATGTAAAGGGTTTAAATCCTTATATAGTACACAATTCGCTATTATAGTTTCCTCAGAGAAGGTATTGAAAAAATCCGAATCGTTTATATACGTATTATATACGTTTGTAAGGCTTTTGGCATTTTTCGTAATTTTTGAATTTTTGATCAGTACAGATTAAAATTAAAAAGTTCCAAAAAATTTTGAACAACAGATCAATCATTAATTGAGTCTTCATCATGAATTTTTCTTGATAAAAAACACAAATTTTGCAAAACTTTGAAATATTTTCTTTTATCATACCTTTTTAAACAAATAATATTTACAAATAAGTTTCCAAAGCACATTTGAGAATCCAACCGCAGTCTAGTAAACAGTTTTATTACGGTCTAGTGCTGGTTAATGATAAAAAAAATTACGGTCTAGTGCTGTTGGTAAACCTCTACCCTCAACGGGTGTGAGTATTACCCGTACGTTCATTGGGCGCACGGGGTAAATCATAACGGTTCACCACTCTTCTCTCCTCTTTACACATTGTATGATAGTGGAAAGTGGGATGGTTTAGTTTTAAATACATTTAATTAAAGTTTATTTCCTAAACGTCAATCTGCAGCAGTGGGGAATGACATTCGTTAGTGGTCGCATGTCATATCGTAACCCCCCCCCCCCAAAAAAAAAAGAAATAAAAAAAAATCTCCCCCCTTATTAAGAAAGTGACGTGGTAATAGCAGATCGTTGATTGTTTCTGTTGACTCCATTTATATCTCATGAAATCGAGACAACTAAGAGCGAGACATATTGTGTTTGTGTGGTGTTCTGTCTATGTGTCGTAGTTTTTATGAATACATCAACGAGTCAATTTATTTTTACTTCACAATTGATTTTCCGAGTACACTGTTGGCTGAAAAAAAGGATATCAAATATGATAGCACTTATGAGACATAAGGTTATGACACCCGTCTTCTGTTGAAGATTTTAACGTCTCCGTGAGATGTCTGCGATTATTTGTGTAGTTTAGTTGCTGTCTCATTGACGTATACCTCACATCTCCTTTTATTCATATACACTAAATTTTACGTGTACATTGCTGGTTGAAAAAATATGAATCTGATAGCACTCATAAGACATAATGTTATAACTCTTGTCTTTTGTTGAAGTCTACACGTCTCCCTCTAGATGCCTTTCGGTTATTACTGTAGTTCGGTTGCTGTCTCATTGACGTATACAAAACATCTCCTTTTATTCGAGCGTCACTTTTTTTTTACATGTGGGCTGATGACTGAAAAAAAATCGTAGCATATAAATCTGATAGGACTGTCAGTTATGTTTTTGTAGCAAATATGGTGATGTATGATTTGAGTGGTTTTTTTCACTTAAAGTCACGCAGCAAATATTTCACGACTATTAAAGCCATTGTGTCAGTTGGTTTCATCGTGTTTTGTTTACTTTAGTTTAATAAAGAATAATTATGCTGTCGTGTATCCTACACTCTGATATCAGTCACTGTACTTCTGAGAAAATCCATTACGGCAACGCCATAAACAGTAGAGGAAGACATTTCTGAGGGTCTTGATGGGGGTCTTTCTATTCTGTGTTCTTCTATATTTTTATACACCTATTTTGTTCTTCTGTTCTTCATAAATCCAGCCCATTTTTCTCTATTCTTAATATTTCAACACCCTGTCATTCATTATTCTTAATCGGTTTTGGCGTATTTTTCTCTTTTCTTTATTTTGATAGGCCATTTATTTTGCACGTTTCGCCTATTATTCTCTATTCAGTAAATCCCATCCAGACCCTCATAAATCTATAATATGTGTGTGCATTGCAATGCAATAATTAAAATACCGGTAGTACATAACCTTGCCATACCGTCAAAGAGTTTTATGAAACATTGGTGCACGTTTTTTCATGATTAAGAGAGATACATAATAAGAAGAAGATGTGGTATGCATGATGACCATTCAGACAACTCTCCACCAGAGACCAACTGGCATAGCAATTTACAACTTTAGGTCACTGTACAAGCTTCAACAATGAGCAAAACACATACTGCATAGTCAGCTATGAAATGGTAACCTATTAACTGAACATTAAAAATATTGACTCATTTTATAGCTGATGTTTATCGTTGAAATAATCTATGTCACGGCACCCCCCCTTTTCTATAAAAACAGTAACAAAACACAAAATAATGTAAAAGACAAAAGCAAAACACAAAAGAAAAATGTTTCTCAAACCTAATAGGAAACAAAACAAGCTGCTTCTTTCAGAGGTTAGCATACTATGTAAAGGGTTTAAATCCTTATATAGTACACAATTCGCTATTATAGTTTCCTCAGAGAAGGTATTGAAAAAATCCGAATCGTTTATATACGTATTATATACGTTTGTAAGGCTTTTGGCATTTTTCGTAATTTTTGAATTTTTGATCAGTACAGATTAAAATTAAAAAGTTCCAAAAAATTTTGAACAACAGATCAATCATTAATTGAGTCTTCATCATGAATTTTTCTTGATAAAAAACACAAATTTTGCAAAACTTTGAAATATTTTCTTTTATCATACCTTTTTAAACAAATAATATTTACAAATAAGTTTCCAAAGCACATTTGAGAATCCAACCGCAGTCTAGTAAACAGTTTTATTACGGTCAAGTGCTGGTTAATGATAAAAAAATTACGGTCTAGTGCTGTTGGTAAACCTCTACCCTCAACGGGTGTGAGTATTACCCGTACGTTCATTGGGCGCACGGGGTAAATCATAACGGTTCACCACTCTTCTCTCCTCTTTACACATTGTATGATAGTGGAAAGTGGGATGGTTTAGTTTTAAATACATTTAATTAAAGTTAATTTCCTAAACGTCAATCTGCAGCAGTGGGGAATGACATTCGTTAGTGGTCGCATGTCATATCGTAACCCCCCCCCCCAAAAAAAAAAAAGAAATAAAAAAAAATCTCCCCCCTTATTAAGAAAGTGACGTGGTAATAGCAGATCGTTGATTGTTTCTGTTGACTCCATTTATATCTCATGAAATCGAGACAACTAAGAGCGAGACATATTGTGTTTGTGTGGTGTTCTGTCTATGTGTCGTAGTTTTTATGAATACATCAACGAGTCAATTTATTTTTACTTCACAATTGATTTTCCGAGTACACTGTTGGCTGAAAAAAAAGGATATCAAATATGATAGCACTTATGAGACATAAGGTTATGACACCCGTCTTCTGTTGAAGATTTTAACGTCTCCGTGAGATGTCTGCGATTATTTGTGTAGTTTAGTTGCTGTCTCATTGACGTATACCTCACATCTCCTTTTATTCATATACACTAAATTTTACGTGTACATTGCTGGTTGAAAAAATATGAATCTGATAGCACTCATAAGACATAATGTTATAACTCTTGTCTTTTGTTGAAGTCTACACGTCTCCCTCTAGATGTCTTTCGGTTATTACTGTAGTTCGGTTGCTGTCTCATTGACGTATACAAAACATCTCCTTTTATTCGAGCGTCACTTTTTTTTTACATGTGGGCTGATGACTGAAAAAAAAATCGTAGCATATAAATCTGATAGGACTGTCAGTTATGTTTTTGTAGCAAATATGGTGATGTATGATTTGAGTGGTTTTTTTTACTTAAAGTCACGCAGCAAATATTTCACGACTATTAAAGCCATTGTGTCAGTTGGTTTCATCGTGTTTTGTTTACTTTAGTTTAATGAAGAATAATTATGCTGTCGTGTATCCTACACTCTAATATCAGTCACTGTACTTCTGAGAAAATCCATTACGGCAACGCCATAAACAGTAGAGGAAGACATATCTGAGGGTCTTGATGGGGGTCTTTCTATTCTGTGTTCTTCTATATTTTTATACACCTATTTTGTTCTTCTGTTCTTTATAAATCCAGCCCATTTTTCTCTATTCTTAATATTTCAACACCCTGTCATTCATTATTCTTAATGTTTTGGCGTATTTTTCTCTTTTCTTTATTTTGATAGGCCATTTATTTTGCACGTTTCGCCTATTATTCTCTATTCAGTAAATCCCATCCAGACCCTCATAAATCTATAATATGTGTGTGCATTGCAATGCAATAATTAAAATACCGGTAGTACATAACCTTGCCATACCGTCAAAGAGTTTTATGAAACATTGGTGCACGTTTTTTCATGATTAAGAGAGATACATAATAAGAAGAAGATGTGGTATGCATGATGACCATTCAGACAACTCTCCACCAGAGACCAACTGGCATAGCAATTTACAACTTTAGGTCACTGTACAAGCTTCAACAATGAGCAAAACACATACTGCATAGTCAGCTATGAAATGGTAACCTATTAACTGAACATTAAAAATATTGACTCATTTTATAGCTGATGTTTATCGTTGAAATAATCTATGTCACGGCACCCCCCCCCCCTTTTCTACAAAAACAGTAACAAAACACAAAATAATGTAAAAGACAAAAGCAAAACACAAAAGAAAAATGTTTCTCAAACCTAATAGGAAACAAAACAAGCTGCTTCTTTCAGAGGTTAGCATACTATGTAAAGGGTTTTAAATCCTTATATAGTACACAATTCGCTATAGTTTCCTCAGAGAAGGTATTGAAAAAATCCGAATCGTTTCTATACGTATTATATACGTTTGTAAGGCTTTTGGCATTTTTCGTAATTTTTGAATTTTTGATCAGTACAGATTAAAATTAAAAAGTTCCAACAAATTTTGAACAACAGATCAATCATTAATTGAGTCTTCATCATGAATTTTTCTTGATAAAAAACACAAATTTTGCAAAACTTTGAAATATTTTCTTTTATCATACCTTTTTAAACAAATAATATTTACAAATAAGTTTCCAAAGCACATTTGATAATCCAACCGCAGTCTAGTAAACAGTTTTATTACGGTCCGGTGCTGTTGGTAAACCTCTACCCTCAACGGGTGTGAGTATTACCCGTACGTTCATTGGGCGCACGGGGTAAATCATAACGGTTCACCACTCTTCTCTCCTCTTTACACATTGTATGATAGTGGAAAGTGGGATGGTTTAGTTTTAAATACATTTAATTAAAGTTTATTTCCTAAACGTCAATCTGCAGCAGTGGGGAATGACATTCGTTAGTGGTCGCATGTCATATCGTAACCCACCCCCCCCCCCCCCAAAAAAAAAGAAATAAAAAGAAATCTCCCCCCTTATTAAGAAAGTGACGTGGTAATAACAAATCGTTGATTGTTTTTGTTGACTCCATTTATATCTCATGAAATCGAGACAACTAAGAGCGAGACATATTGTGTTTGTGTGGTGTTCTGTCTATGTGTCGTAGTTTTTATGAATACATCAACGAGTCAATTTATTTTTACTTCACAATTGATTTTCCGAGTACACTGTTGGCTGAAAAAAAAAGGATATCAAATATGATAGCACTTATGAGACATAAGGTTATGACACCCGTCTTCTGTTGAAGATTTTAACGTCTCCGTGAGATGTCTGCGATTATTTGTGTAGTTTAGTTGCTGTCTCATTGACGTATACCTCACATCTCCTTTTATTCATATACACTAAATTTTACGTGTACATTGCTGGTTGAAAAAATATGAATCTGATAGCACTCATAAGACATAATGTTATAACTCTTGTCTTTTGTTGAGGTCTACACGTCTCCCTCTAGATGTCTTTCGGTTATTACTGTAGTTCGGTTGCTGTCTCATTGACGTATACAAAACATCTCCTTTTATTCGAGCGTCACTTTTTTTTTACATGTGGGCTGATGACTGAAAAAAAATCGTAGCATATAAATCTGATAGGACTGTCAGTTATGTTTTTGTAGCAAATATGGTGATGTATGATTTGAGTGGTTTTTTTTTAACTTAAAGTCACGCAGCAAATATTTCACGACTATTAAAGCCATTGTGTCAGTTGGTTTCATCGTGTTTTGTTTACTTTAGTTTAATAAAGAATAATTATGCTGTCGTGTATCCTACACTCTGATATCAGTCACTGTACTTCTGAGAAAATCCATTACGGCAACGCCATAAACAGTATAGGAAGACATATCTGAGGGTCTTGATGGGGGTCTTTCTATTCTGTGTTCTTCTATATTTTTATACACCTATTTTGTTCTTCTGTTCTTCATAAATCCAGCCCATTTTTCTCTATTCTTAATATTTCAACACCCTGTCATTCATTATTCTTAATCGGTTTTGGCGTATTTTTCTCTTTTCTTTATTTTGATAGGCCATTTATTTTGCACGTTTCGCCTATTATTCTCTATTCAGTAAATCCCATCCAGACCCTCATAAATCTATAATATGTGTGTGCATTGCAATGCAATAATTAAAATACCGGTAGTACATAACCTTGCCATACCGTCAAAGAGTTTTATGAAACACTGGTGCACGTTTTTTCATGATTAAGAGAGATACATAATAAGAAGAAGATGTGGTATGCATGATGACCATTCAGACAACTCTCCACCAGAGACCAACTGGCATAGCAATTTACAACTTTAGGTCACTGTACAAGCTTCAACAATGAGCAAAACACATACTGCATAGTCAGCTATGAAATGGTAACCTATTAACTGAACATTAAAAATATTGACTCATTTTATAGCTGATGTTTATCGTTGAAATAATCTATGTCACGGCACCCCCCCTTTTCTATAAAAACAGTAACAAAACACAAAATAATGTAAAAGACAAAAGCAAAACACAAAAGAAAAATGTTTCTCAAACCTAATAGGAAACAAAACAAGCTGCTTCTTTCAGAGGTTAGCATACTATGTAAAGGGTTTTAAATCCTTATATAGTACACAATTCGCTATAGTTTCCTCAGAGAAGGTATTGAAAAAATCCGAATCGTTTATATATGTATTATATACGTTTGTAAGGCTTTTGGCATTTTTCGTAATTTTTGAATTTTTGATCAGTACAGATTAAAATTAAAAAGTTCCAAAAAATTTTGAACAACAGATCAATCATTAATTGAGTCTTCATCATGAATTTTTCTTGATAAAAAACACAAATTTTGCAAAACTTTGAAATATTTTAATTTTATCATACCTTTTTAAACAAATAATATTTACAAATAAGTTTCCAAAGCACATTTGATAATCCAACCGCAGTCTAGTAAACAGTTTTATTACGGTCTAGTGCTGTTGGTAAACCTCTACCCTCAACGGGTGTGAGTGTTACCCGTACGTTCATTGGGCGCACGGGGTAAATCATAACGGTTCACCACTCTTCTCTCCTCTTTACACATTGTATGATAGGGGAAAGTGGGATGGTTTAGTTTTAAATACATATAATTAAAGTTTATTTCCTAAACGTCAATCTGCAGCAGTGGGGAATGACATTCGTTAGTGGTCGCATGTCATATCGTAACCCCCCCCCCCCCCCAAAAAAAAAAGAAATAAAAAGAAATCTCCCCCTTATTAAGAAAGTGACGTGGTAATAGCAGATCGTTGATTGTTTCTGTTGACTCCATTTATATCTCATGAAATCGAGACAACTAAGAGCGAGACATATTGTGTTTGTGTGGTGTTCTGTCTATGTGTCGTAGTTTTTATGAATACATCAACGAGTCAATTTATTTTTACTTCACAATTGATTTTCCGAGTACACTGTTGGCTGAAAAAAAAGGATATCAAATATGATAGCACTTATGAGACATAAGGTTATGACACCCGTCTTCTGTTGAAGATTTTACACGTCTCCGTGAGATGTCTGCGAGTATTTGTGTAGTTTAGTTGCTGTCTCATTGACGTATACCTCACATCTCCTTTTATTCATATACACTAAATTTTACGTGTACATTGCTGGTTGAAAAAATATGAATCTGATAGCACTCATAAGACATAATGTTATAACTCTTGTCTTTTGTTGAAGTCTACACGTCTCCCTCTAGATGTCTTTCGGTTATTACTGTAGTTCGGTTGCTGTCTCATTGACGTATACAAAACATCTCCTTTTATTCGAGCGTCACTTTTTTTTTACATGTGGGCTGATGACTGAAAAAAAATCGTAGCATATAAATCTGATAGGACTGTCAGTTATGTTTTTGTAGCAAATATGGTGATGTATGATTTGAGTGGTTTTTTTTTAACTTAAAGTCACGCAGCAAATATTTCACGACTATTAAAGCCATTGTGTCAGTTGGTTTCATCGTGTTTTGTTTACTTTAGTTTAATAAAGAATAATTATGCTGTCGTGTATCCTACACTCTGATATCAGTCACTGTACTTCTGAGAAAATCCATTACGGCAACGCCATAAACAGTAGAGGAAGACATATCTGAGGGTCTTGATGGGGGTCTTTCTATTCTGTGTTCTTCTATATTTTTATACACCTATTTTGTTCTTCTGTTCTTCATAAATCCAGCCCATTTTTCTCTATTCTTAATATTTCAACACCCTGTCATTCATTATTCTTAATCGGTTTTGGCGTATTTTTCTCTTTTCTTTATTTTGATAGGCCATTTATTTTGCACGTTTCGCCTATTATTCTCTATTCAGTAAATCCCATCCAGACCCTCATAAATCTATAATATGTGTGTGCATTGCAATGCAATAATTAAAATACCGGTAGTACATAACCTTGCCATACCGTCAAAGAGTTTTATGAAACACTGGTGCACGTTTTTTCATGATTAAGAGAGATACATAATAAGAAGAAGATGTGGTATGCATGATGACCATTCAGACAACTCTCCACCAGAGACCAACTGGCATAGCAATTTACAACTTTAGGTCACTGTACAAGCTTCAACAATGAGCAAAACACATACTGCATAGTCAGCTATGAAATGGTAACCTATTAACTGAACATTAAAAATATTGACTCATTTTATAGCTGATGTTTATCGTTGAAATAATCTATGTCACGGCACCCCCCCTTTTCTATAAAAACAGTAACAAAACACAAAATAATGTAAAAGACAAAAGCAAAACACAAAAGAAAAATGTTTCTCAAACCTAATAGGAAACAAAACAAGCTGCTTCTTTCAGAGGTTAGCATACTATGTAAAGGGTTTTAAATCCTTATATAGTACACAATTCGCTATAGTTTCCTCAGAGAAGGTATTGAAAAAATCCGAATCGTTTATATATGTATTATATACGTTTGTAAGGCTTTTGGCATTTTTCGTAATTTTTGAATTTTTGATCAGTACAGATTAAAATTAAAAAGTTCCAAAAAATTTTGAACAACAGATCAATCATTAATTGAGTCTTCATCATGAATTTTTCTTGATAAAAAACACAAATTTTGCAAAACTTTGAAATATTTTAATTTTATCATACCTTTTTAAACAAATAATATTTACAAATAAGTTTCCAAAGCACATTTGATAATCCAACCGCAGTCTAGTAAACAGTTTTATTACGGTCTAGTGCTGTTGGTAAACCTCTACCCTCAACGGGTGTGAGTGTTACCCGTACGTTCATTGGGCGCACGGGGTAAATCATAACGGTTCACCACTCTTCTCTCCTCTTTACACATTGTATGATAGGGGAAAGTGGGATGGTTTAGTTTTAAATACATATAATTAAAGTTTATTTCCTAAACGTCAATCTGCAGCAGTGGGGAATGACATTCGTTAGTGGTCGCATGTCATATCGTAACCCCCCCCCCCCAAAAAAAAAAAGAAATAAAAAGAAATCTCCCCCTTATTAAGAAAGTGACGTGGTAATAGCAGATCGTTGATTGTTTCTGTTGACTCCATTTATATCTCATGAAATCGAGACAACTAAGAGCGAGACATATTGTGTTTGTGTGGTGTTCTGTCTATGTGTCGTAGTTTTTATGAATACATCAACGAGTCAATTTATTTTTACTTCACAATTGATTTTCCGAGTACACTGTTGGCTGAAAAAAAAGGATATCAAATATGATAGCACTTATGAGACATAAGGTTATGACACCCGTCTTCTGTTGAAGATTTTACACGTCTCCGTGAGATGTCTGCGAGTATTTGTGTAGTTTAGTTGCTGTCTCATTGACGTATACCTCACATCTCCTTTTATTCATATACACTAAATTTTACGTGTACATTGCTGGTTGAAAAAATATGAATCTGATAGCACTCATAAGACATAATGTTATAACTCTTGTCTTTTGTTGAAGTCTACACGTCTCCCTCTAGATGTCTTTCGGTTATTACTGTAGTTCGGTTGCTGTCTCATTGACGTATACAAAACATCTCCTTTTATTCGAGCGTCACTTTTTTTTTACATGTGGGCTGATGACTGAAAAAAAAATCGTAGCATATAAATCTGATAGGACTGTCAGTTATGTTTTTGTAGCAAATATGGTGATGTATGATTTGAGTGGTTTTTTTTTACTTAAAGTCACGCAGCAAATATTTCACGACTATTAAAGCCATTGTGTCAGTTGGTTTCATCGTGTTTTGTTTACTTTAGTTTGATAAAGAATAATTATGCTGTCGTGTATCCTACACTCTGATATCAGTCACTGTACTTCTGAGAAAATCCATTACGGCAACGCCATAAACAGTAGAGGAAGACATATCTGAGGGTCTTGATGGGGGTCTTTCTATTCTGTGTTCTTCTATATTTTTATACACCTATTTTGTTCTTCTGTTCTTCATAAATCCAGCCCATTTTTCTCTATTCTTAATATTTCAACACCCTGTCATTCATTATTCTTAATCGGTTTTGGCGTATTTTTCTCTTTTCTTTATTTTGATAGGCCATTTATTTTGCACGTTTCGCCTATTATTCTCTATTCAGTAAATCCCATCCAGACCCTCATAAATCTATAATAAGTGTGTGCATTGCAATGCAATAATTAAAATACCGGTAGTACATAACCTTGCCATACCGTCAAAGAGTTTTATGAAACATTGGTGCACGTTTTTTCATGATTAAGAGAGATACATAATAAGAAGAAGATGTGGTATGCATGATGACCATTCAGACAACTCTCCACCAGAGACCAACTGGCATAGCAATTTACAACTTTAGGTCACTGTACAAGCTTCAACAATGAGCAAAACACATACTGCATAGTCAGCTATGAAATGGTAACCTATTAACTGAACATTAAAAATATTGACTCATTTTATAGCTGATGTTTATCGTTGAAATAATCTATGTCACGGCACCCCCCTTTTCTATAAAAACAGTAACAAAACACAAAATAATGTAAAAGACAAAAGCAAAACACAAAAGAAAAATGTTTCTCAAACCTAATAGGAAACAAAACAAGCTGCTTCTTTCAGAGGTTAGCATACTATGTAAAGGGTTTTAAATCCTTATATAGTACACAATTCGCTATAGTTTCCTCAGAGAAGGTATTGAAAAAATCCGAATCGTTTATATACGTATTATATACGTTTGTAAGGCTTTTGGCATTTTTCGTAATTTTTGAATTTGATCAGTACAGATTAAAATTAAAAAGTTCCAAAAAATTTTGAACAACAGATCAATCATTAATTGAGTCTTCATCATGAAATTTTCTTGATAAAAAACACAAATTTTGCAAAACTTTGAAATATTTTCTTTTATCATACCTTTTTAAACAAATAATATTTACAAATAAGTTTCCAAAGCACATTTGATAATCCAACCGCAGTCTAGTAAACAGTTTTATTACGGTCTAGTGCTGTTGGTAAACCTCTACCCTCAACGGGTGTGAGTATTCACCGTACGTTCATTGGGCGCACGGGGTAAATCATAACGGTTCACCACTCTTCTCTCCTCTTTACACATTGTATGATAGTGGAAAGTGGGATGGTTTAGTTTTAAATACATTTAATTAAAGTTTATTTCCTAAACGTCAATCTGCAGCAGTGGGGAATGACATTCGTTAGTGGTCGCATGTCATATCGTAACCCCCCCCCCCCCCAAAAAAAAAAGAAATAAAAAGAAATCTCCCCCCTTATTAAGAAAGTGACGTGGTAATAGCAGATCGTTGATTGTTTCTGTTGACTCCATTTATATCTCATGAAATCGAGACAACTAAGAGCGAGACATATTGTGTTTGTGTGGTGTTCTGTCTATGTGTTGTAGTTTTTATGAATACATCAACGAGTCAATTTATTTTTACTTCACAATTGATTTTCCGAGTACACTGTTGGCTGAAAAAAAAGGATATCAAATATGATAGCACTTATGAGACATAAGGTTATGACACCCGTCTTCTGTTGAAGATTTTAACGTCTCCGTGAGATGTCTGCGTTTATTTGTGTAGTTTAGTTGCTGTCTCATTGACGTATACCTCACATCTCCTTTTATTCATATACACTAAATTTTACGTGTACATTGCTGGTTGAAAAAATATGAATCTGATAGCACTCATAAGACATAATGTTATAACTCTTGTCTTTTGTTGAAGTCTACACGTCTCCCTCTAGATGTCTTTCGGTTATTACTGTAGTTCGGTTGCTGTCTCATTGACGTATACAAAACATCTCCTTTTATTCGAGCGTCACTTTTTTTTTACATGTGGGCTGATGACTGAAAAAAAATCGTAGCATATAAATATGATAGGACTGTCAGTTATGTTTTTGTAGCAAATATGGTGATGTATGATTTGAGTGTTTTTTTTTACTTAAAGTCACGCAGCAAATATTTCACGACTATTAAAGCCATTGTGTCAGTTGGTTTCATTGTGTTTTGTTTACTTTAGTTTAATAAAGAATAATTATGCTGTCGTGTATCCTACACTCTGATATCAGTCACTGTACTTCTGAGAAAATCCATTACGGCAACGCCATAAACAGTAGAGGAAGACATATCTGAGGGTCTTGATGGGGGTCTTTCTATTCTGTGTTCTTCTATATTTTTATACACCTATTTTGTTCTTCTGTTCTTCATAAATCCAGCCCATTTTTCTCTATTCTTAATATTTCAACACCCTGTCATTCATTATTCTTAATCGGTTTTGGCGTATTTTTCTCTTTTCTTTATTTTGATAGGCCATTTATTTTGCACGTTTCGCCTATTATTCTCTATTCAGTAAATCCCATCCAGACCCTCATAAATCTATAATATGTGTGTGCATTGCAATGCAATAATTAAAATACCGGTAGTTCATAACCTTGCCATACCGTCAAAGAGTTTTATGAAACATTGGTGCACGTTTTTTCATGATTAAGAGAGATACATAATAAGAAGAAGATGTGGTATGCATGATGACCATTCAGACAACTCTCCACCAGAGACCAACTGGCATAGCAATTTACAACTTTAGGTCACTGTACAAGCTTCAACAATGAGCAAAACACATACTGCATAGTCAGCTATGAAATGGTAACCTATTAACTGAACATTAAAAATATTGACTCATTTTATAGCTGATGTTTATCGTTGAAATAATCTATGTCACGGCACCCCCCCCCCCTTTTCTATAAAAACAGTAACAAAACACAAAATAATGTAAAAGACAAAAGCAAAACACAAAAGAAAAATGTTTCTCAAACCTAATAGGAAACAAAACAAGCTGCTTCTTTCAGAGGTTAGCATACTATGTAAAGGGTTTTAAATCCTTATATAGTACACAATTCGCTATAGTTTCCTCAGAGAAGGTATTGAAAAAATCCGAATCGTTTATATACGTATTATATACGTTTGTAAGGCTTTTGGCATTTTTCGTAATTTTTGAATTTGATCAGTACAGATTAAAATTAAAAAGTTCCAAAAAATTTTGAACAACAGATCAATCATTAATTGAGTCTTCATCATGAAATTTTCTTGATAAAAAACACAAATTTTGCAAAACTTTGAAATATTTTCTTTTATCATACCTTTTTAAACAAATAATATTTACAAATAAGTTTCCAAAGCACATTTGATAATCCAACCGCAGTCTAGTAAACAGTTTTATTACGGTCTAGTGCTGTTGGTAAACCTCTACCCTCAACGGGTGTGAGTATTCACCGTACGTTCATTGGGCGCACGGGGTAAATCATAACGGTTCACCACTCTTCTCTCCTCTTTACACATTGTATGATAGTGGAAAGTGGGATGGTTTAGTTTTAAATACATTTAATTAAAGTTTATTTCCTAAACGTCAATCTGCAGCAGTGGGGAATGACATTCGTTAGTGGTCGCATGTCATATCGTAACCCCCCCCCCCCCCAAAAAAAAAAGAAATAAAAAGAAATCTCCCCCCTTATTAAGAAAGTGACGTGGTAATAGCAGATCGTTGATTGTTTCTGTTGACTCCATTTATATCTCATGAAATCGAGACAACTAAGAGCGAGACATATTGTGTTTGTGTGGTGTTCTGTCTATGTGTTGTAGTTTTTATGAATACATCAACGAGTCAATTTATTTTTACTTCACAATTGATTTTCCGAGTACACTGTTGGCTGAAAAAAAAGGATATCAAATATGATAGCACTTATGAGACATAAGGTTATGACACCCGTCTTCTGTTGAAGATTTTAACGTCTCCGTGAGATGTCTGCGTTTATTTGTGTAGTTTAGTTGCTGTCTCATTGACGTATACCTCACATCTCCTTTTATTCATATACACTAAATTTTACGTGTACATTGCTGGTTGAAAAAATATGAATCTGATAGCACTCATAAGACATAATGTTATAACTCTTGTCTTTTGTTGAAGTCTACACGTCTCCCTCTAGATGTCTTTCGGTTATTACTGTAGTTCGGTTGCTGTCTCATTGACGTATACAAAACATCTCCTTTTATTCGAGCGTCACTTTTTTTTTACATGTGGGCTGATGACTGAAAAAAAATCGTAGCATATAAATATGATAGGACTGTCAGTTATGTTTTTGTAGCAAATATGGTGATGTATGATTTGAGTGTTTTTTTTTACTTAAAGTCACGCAGCAAATATTTCACGACTATTAAAGCCATTGTGTCAGTTGGTTTCATTGTGTTTTGTTTACTTTAGTTTAATAAAGAATAATTATGCTGTCGTGTATCCTACACTCTGATATCAGTCACTGTACTTCTGAGAAAATCCATTACGGCAACGCCATAAACAGTAGAGGAAGACATATCTGAGGGTCTTGATGGGGGTCTTTCTATTCTGTGTTCTTCTATATTTTTATACACCTATTTTGTTCTTCTGTTCTTCATAAATCCAGCCCATTTTTCTCTATTCTTAATATTTCAACACCCTGTCATTCATTATTCTTAATCGGTTTTGGCGTATTTTTCTCTTTTCTTTATTTTGATAGGCCATTTATTTTGCACGTTTCGCCTATTATTCTCTATTCAGTAAATCCCATCCAGACCCTCATAAATCTATAATATGTGTGTGCATTGCAATGCAATAATTAAAATACCGGTAGTTCATAACCTTGCCATACCGTCAAAGAGTTTTATGAAACATTGGTGCACGTTTTTTCATGATTAAGAGAGATACATAATAAGAAGAAGATGTGGTATGCATGATGACCATTCAGACAACTCTCCACCAGAGACCAACTGGCATAGCAATTTACAACTTTAGGTCACTGTACAAGCTTCAACAATGAGCAAAACACATACTGCATAGTCAGCTATGAAATGGTAACCTATTAACTGAACATTAAAAATATTGACTCATTTTATAGCTGATGTTTATCGTTGAAATAATCTATGTCACGGCACCCCCCCCCCTTTTCTATAAAAACAGTAACAAAACACAAAATAATGTAAAAGACAAAAGCAAAACACAAAAGAAAAATGTTTCTCAAACCTAATAGGAAACAAAACAAGCTGCTTCTTTCAGAGGTTAGCATACTATGTAAAGGGTTTTAAATCCTTATATAGTACACAATTCGCTATAGTTTCCTCAGAGAAGGTATTGAAAAAATCCGAATCGTTTATATACGTATTATATACGTTTGTAAGGCTTTTGGCATTTTTCGTAATTTTTTAATTTTTGATCAGTACAGATTAAAATTAAAAAGTTCCAAAAAATTTTGAACAACAGATCAATCATTAATTGAGTCTTCATCATGAATTTTTCTTGATAAAAAACACAAATTTTGCAAAACTTTGAAATATTTTCTTTTATCATACCTTTTTAAACAAATAATATTTACAAATAAGTTTCCAAAGCACATTTGAGAATCCAACCGCAGTCTAGTAAACAGTTTTATTACGGTCCGGTGCTGTTGGTAAACCTCTACCCTCAACGGGTGTGAGTATTACCCGTACGTTCATTGGGCGCACGGGGTAAATCATAACGGTTCACCACTCTTCTCTCCTCTTTACACATTGTATGATAGTGGAAAGTGGGATGGTTTAGTTTTAAATACATTTAATTAAACTTTATTTCCTAAACGTCAATCTGCAGCAGTGGGGAATGACATTCGTTAGTGGTCGCATGTCATATCGTAACCCCCCAAAAAAAAAAGAAATAAAAAGAAATCTCCCCCCTTATTAAGAAAGTGACGTGGTAATAGCAGATCGTTGATTGTCAGGGCCGTAACTAGCCTCTTTCAATAGTGAGGCAAAATATATTCACCGAGCGTAGCGAGGCGAAAAATTTTCGGCGATGGGTCTATGGGCCGCTCAAGGCCCCCAGCAGCTCTGAGAAAAATAACGCAAAATCGAGCATTCTGAGCGTTTCTCGGACTCTTTCTTACATTGAAACGCAAATAATTTTTAGCTATTTTTTCGACAATATTCTGGTCTCAAATTAAAAATATAGATTTATTGTAATTTAAGATTTTTTTCGGTTTTAGGGACAAGATTAAAAGACCAATATGTAGGATAAAGCAAAAATCGTAATTCTCATAATCATTAATACCGGTCTGTCAGTTTTTGTCTTGTATTGTGCTGACTTTGGTGATTTTTTATGACTAGATTTAAATATATATTAAGAGGGCAGTATTATACTTTATGTTTTAGTCCTACTTAGGTTGACAATAGGGACCATCTTGACCTTGTTTTACGGTATTAATGATTCTTTTATTATTGAAGACCCTCCAACAACTATCAAGATGGAGAACAGGAATAAAAGCTTTGACCATTGATTTGTACTTTTTCTATGCATTGACTCTGTGTGCGATTAGTTCCGCGCACGTTTACTCCATATTCCTTTATTTTCTGTGAAAGGGTCTGAACACGACTTAATGCAAGTTTCACCCTCCAATGTAAAAGGTTATATGCCAATACATTGGTTTTTTTTCAAATGATTTGATACCGGGAAATTGGTGGTCTTACTTTAATGTAAACCATGGCAGCTGTCTAGATTTATCCTTAGGGGCATGGGTATATGATAAAGATTTTTTTTTTTTTTATTTTACTGATTAAAATATATGATATTTATAATACATATCTATCACTTCTGTGCATCTTTCGCCTAGTTTCGAGTGATTTAAACGACTCAGAGAAAATACCCAATTTTACAATCTATACTAAGAATTGGGTATTTTCTCTGAGTCGTTTAAACCCGGGACACAGAAGTACAAACAATAGACCATCAACTCTCAAAACCAAAAGTAAATGAGAAACATGGATGACGAAAAACATTCAGGGGCGACACCAGAGAGTGAAGAGAACGTGCTTCTTGCAAGACACTTTCCGTAAAAACAATTTGATGTGAAGACAATCTTTTGTTTCAGTTCTTTTTTTTGGTGTTTTCTTTTGAAATTTCCAACATGAGGCATTTGCCTCATTTGCCTCAATGTAGTTACGGCCCTGATTGTTTCTGTTGACTCCATTTATATCTCATGAAATCGAGACAACTAAGAGCGAGACATATTGTGTTTGTGTGGTGTTCTGTCTATGTGTCGTAGTTTTTATGAATACATCAACGAGTCAATTTATTTTTACTTCACAATTGATTTTCCGAGTACACTGTTGGCTGAAAAAAAGGATATCAAATATGATAGCACTTATGAGACATAAGGTTATGACACCCGTCTTCTGTTGAAGATTTTAACGTCTCCGTGAGATGTCTGCGATTATTTGTGTAGTTTAGTTGCTGTCTCATTGACGTATACCTCACATCTCCTTTTATTCATATACACTAAATTTTACGTGTACATTGCTGGTTGAAAAAATATGAATCTGATAGCACTCATAAGACATAATGTTATAACTCTTGTCTTTTGTTGAAGTCTACACGTCTCCCTCTAGATGTCTTTCGGTTATTACTGTAGTTCGGTTGCTGCCTCATTGACGTATACAAAACATCTCCTTTTATTCGAGCGTCACTTTTTTTTTACATGTGGGCTGATGACTGAAAAAAAATTCGTAGCATATAAATCTGATAGGACTGTCAGTTATGTTTTTGTAGCAAATATGGTGATGTATGATTTGAGTGGTTTTTTTTACTTAAAGTCACGCAGCAAATATTTCACGACTATTAAAGCCATTGTGTCAGTTGGTTTCATCGTGTTTTGTTTACTTTAGTTTAATAAAGAATAATTATGCTGTCGTGTATCCTACACTCTGATATCAGTCACTGTACTTCTGAGAAAATCCATTACGGCAACTTTAGGTCACTGTACAAGCTTCAACAATGAGCAAAACACATACTGCATAGTCAGCTATGAAATGGTAACCTATTAACTGAACATTAAAAATATTGACTCATTTTATAGCTGATGTTTATCGTTGAAATAATCTATGTCACGGCACCCCCCCCCCCCCTTTTCTATAAAAACAGTAACAAAACACAAAATAATGTAAAAGACAAAAGCAAAACACAAAAGAAAAATGTTTCTCAAACCTAATAGGAAACAAAACAAGCTGCTTCTTTCAGAGGTTAGCATACTATGTAAAGGGTTTTAAATCCTTATATAGTACACAATTCGCTATAGTTTCCTCAGAGAAGGTATTGAAAAAATCCGAATCGTTTATATACGTATTATATACGTTTGTAAGGCTTTTGGCATTTTTCGTAATTTTTGAATTTTTGATCAGTACAGATTAAAATTAAAAAGTTCCAAAAAATTTTGAACAACAGATCAATCATTAATTGAGTCTTCATCATGAATTTTTCTTGATAAAAAACACAAATTTTGCAAAACTTTGAAATATTTTCTTTTATCATACCTTTTTAAACAAATAATATTTACAAATAAGTTTCCAAAGCACATTTGAGAATCCAACCGCAGTCTAGTAAACAGTTTTATTACGGTCCGGTGCTGTTGGTAAACCTCTACCCTCAACGGGTGTGAGTATTACCCGTACGTTCATTGGGCGCACGGGGTAAATCATAACGGTTCACCACTCTTCTCTCCTCTTTACACATTGTATGATAGTGGAAAGTGGGATGGTTTAGTTTTAAATACATTTAATTAAAGTTTATTTCCTAAACGTCAATCTGCAGCAGTGGGGAATGACATTCGTTAGTGGTCGCATGTCATATCGTAACCCCCCCCCCCCAAAAAAAAAGAAATAAAAAGAAATCTCCCCCCTTATTAAGAAAGTGACGTGGTAATAGCAGATCGTTGATTGTTTCTGTTGACTCCATTTATATCTCATGAAATCGAGACAACTAAGAGCGAGACATATTGTGTTTGTGTGGTGTTCTGTCTATGTGTCGTAGTTTTTATGAATACATCAACGAGTCAATTTATTTTTACTTCACAATTGATTTTCCGAGTACACTGTTGGCTGAAAAAAAGGATATCAAATATGATAGCACTTATGAGACATAAGGTTATGACACCCGTCTTCTGTTGAAGATTTTAACGTCTCCGTGAGATGTCTGCGATTATTTGTGTAGTTTAGTTGCTGTCTCATTGACGTATACCTCACATCTCCTTTTATTCATATACACTAAATTTTACGTGTACATTGCTGGTTGAAAAAATATGAATCTGATAGCACTCATAAGACATAATGTTATAACTCTTGTCTTTTGTTGAAGTCTACACGTCTCCCTCTAGATGTCTTTCGGTTATTACTGTAGTTCGGTTGCTGTCTCATTGACGTATACAAAACATCTCCTTTTATTCGAGCGTCACTTTTTTTTTACATGTGGGCTGATGACTGAAAAAAATTCGTAGCATATAAATCTGATAGGACTGTCAGTTATGTTTTTGTAGCAAATATGGTGATGTATGATTTGAGTGGTTTTTTTTACTTAAAGTCACGCAGCAAATATTTCACGACTATTAAAGCCATTGTGTCAGTTGGTTTCATCGTGTTTTGTTTACTTTAGTTTAATAAAGAATAATTATGCTGTCGTGTATCCTACACTCTGATATCAGTCACTGTACTTCTGAGAAAATCCATTACGGCAACGCCATAAACAGTAGAGGAAGACATATCTGAGGGTCTTGATGGGGGTCTTTCTATTCTGTGTTCTTCTATATTTTTATACACCTATTTTGTTCTTCTGTTCTTCATAAATCCAGCCCATTTTTCTCTATTCTTAATATTTCAACACCCTGTCATTCATTATTCTTAATCGGTTTTGGCGTATTTTTCTCTTTTCTTTATTTTGATAGGCCATTTATTTTGCACGTTTCGCCTATTATTCTCTATTCAGTAAATCCCATCCAGACCCTCATAAATCTATAATATGTGTGTGCATTGCAATGCAATAATTAAAATACCGGTAGTACATAACCTTGCCATACCGTCAAAGAGTTTTATGAAACATTGGTGCACGTTTTTTCATGATTAAGAGAGATACATAATAAGAAGAAGATGTGGTATGCATGATGACCATTCAGACAACTCTCCACCAGAGACCAACTGGCATAGCAATTTACAACTTTAGGTCACTGTACAAGCTTCAACAATGAGCAAAACACATACTGCATAGTCAGCTATGAAATGGTAACCTATTAACTGAACATTAAAAATATTGACTCATTTTATAGCTGATGTTTATCGTTGAAATAATCTATGTCACGGCACCCCCCCCCCCTTTTCTATAAAAACAGTAACAAAACACAAAATAATGTAAAAGACAAAAGCAAAACACAAAAGAAAAATGTTTCTCAAACCTAATAGGAAACAAAACAAGCTGCTTCTTTCAGAGGTTAGCATACTATGTAAAGGGTTTTAAATCCTTATATAGTACACAATTCGCTATAGTTTCCTCAGAGAAGGTATTGAAAAAATCCGAATCGTTTATATACGTATTATATACGTTTGTAAGGCTTTTGGCATTTTTCGTAATTTTTGAATTTTTGATCAGTACAGATTAAAATTAAAAAGTTCCAAAAAATTTTGAACAACAGATCAATCATTAATTGAGTCTTCATCATGAATTTTTCTTGATAAAAAACACAAATTTTGCAAAACTTTGAAATATTTTCTTTTATCATACCTTTTTAAACAAATAATATTTACAAATAAGTTTCCAAAGCACATTTGAGAATCCAACCGCAGTCTAGTAAACAGTTTTATTACGGTCCGGTGCTGTTGGTAAACCTCTACCCTCAACGGGTGTGAGTATTACCCGTACGTTCATTGGGCGCACGGGGTAAATCATAACGGTTCACCACTCTTCTCTCCTCTTTACACATTGTATGATAGTGGAAAGTGGGATGGTTTAGTTTTAAATACATTTAATTAAAGTTTATTTCCTAAACGTCAATCTGCAGCAGTGGGGAATGACATTCGTTAGTGGTCGCATGTCATATCGTAACCCCCCCCAAAAAAAAAAAGAAATAAAAAGAAATCTCCCCCCTTATTAAGAAAGTGACGTGGTAATAGCAGATCGTTGATTGTTTCTGTTGACTCCATTTATATCTCATGAAATCGAGACAACTAAGAGCGAGACATATTGTGTTTGTGTGGTGTTCTGTCTATGTGTCGTAGTTTTTATGAATACATCAACGAGTCAATTTATTTTTACTTCACAATTGATTTTCCGAGTACACTGTTGGCTGAAAAAAAGGATATCAAATATGATAGCACTTATGAGACATAAGGTTATGACACCCGTCTTCTGTTGAAGATTTTAACGTCTCCGTGAGATGTCTGCGATTATTTGTGTAGTTTAGTTGCTGTCTCATTGACGTATACCTCACATCTCCTTTTATTCATATACACTAAATTTTACGTGTACATTGCTGGTTGAAAAAATATGAATCTGATAGCACTCATAAGACATAATGTTATAACTCTTGTCTTTTGTTGAAGTCTACACGTCTCCCTCTAGATGTCTTTCGGTTATTACTGTAGTTCGGTTGCTGTCTCATTGACGTATACAAAACATCTCCTTTTATTCGAGCGTCACTTTTTTTTTTACATGTGGGCTGATGACTGAAAAAAAATTCGTAGCATATAAATCTGATAGGACTGTCAGTTATGTTTTTGTAGCAAATATGGTGATGTATGATTTGAGTGGTTTTTTTTACTTAAAGTCACGCAGCAAATATTTCACGACTATTAAAGCCATTGTGTCAGTTGGTTTCATCGTGTTTTGTTTACTTTAGTTTAATAAAGAATAATTATGCTGTCGTGTATCCTACACTCTGATATCAGTCACTGTACTTCTGAGAAAATCCATTACGGCAACGCCATAAACAGTAGAGGAAGACATATCTGAGGGTCTTGATGGGGGTCTTTCTATTCTGTGTTCTTCTATATTTTTATACACCTATTTTGTTCTTCTGTTCTTCATAAATCCAGCCCATTTTTCTCTATTCTTAATATTTCAACACCCTGTCATTCATTATTCTTAATCGGTTTTGGCGTATTTTTCTCTTTTCTTTATTTTGATAGGCCATTTATTTTGCACGTTTCGCCTATTATTCTCTATTCAGTAAATCCCATCCAGACCCTCATAAATCTATAATATGTGTGTGCATTGCAATGCAATAATTAAAATACCGGTAGTACATAACCTTGCCATACCGTCAAAGAGTTTTATGAAACATTGGTGCACGTTTTTTCATGATTAAGAGAGATACATAATAAGAAGAAGATGTGGTATGCATGATGACCATTCAGACAACTCTCCACCAGAGACCAACTGGCATAGCAATTTACAACTTTAGGTCACTGTACAAGCTTCAACAATGAGCAAAACACATACTGCATAGTCAGCTATGAAATGGTAACCTATTAACTGAACATTAAAAATATTGACTCATTTTATAGCTGATGTTTATCGTTGAAATAATCTATGTCACGGCACCCCCCCCCCCCTTTTCTATAAAAACAGTAACAAAACACAAAATAATGTAAAAGACAAAAGCAAAACACAAAAGAAAAATGTTTCTCAAACCTAATAGGAAACAAAACAAGCTGCTTCTTTCAGAGGTTAGCATACTATGTAAAGGGTTTTAAATCCTTATATAGTACACAATTCGCTATAGTTTCCTCAGAGAAGGTATTGAAAAAATCCGAATCGTTTATATACGTATTATATACGTTTGTAAGGCTTTTGGCATTTTTCGTAATTTTTGAATTTTTGATCAGTACAGATTAAAATTAAAAAGTTCCAAAAAATTTTGAACAACAGATCAATCATTAATTGAGTCTTCATCATGAATTTTTCTTGATAAAAAACACAAATTTTGCAAAACTTTGAAATATTTTCTTTTATCATACCTTTTTAAACAAATAATATTTACAAATAAGTTTCCAAAGCACATTTGAGAATCCAACCGCAGTCTAGTAAACAGTTTTATTACGGTCCGGTGCTGTTGGTAAACCTCTACCCTCAACGGGTGTGAGTATTACCCGTACGTTCATTGGGCGCACGGGGTAAATCATAACGGTTCACCACTCTTCTCTCCTCTTTACACATTGTATGATAGTGGAAAGTGGGATGGTTTAGTTTTAAATACATTTAATTAAAGTTTATTTCCTAAACGTCAATCTGCAGCAGTGGGGAATGACATTCGTTAGTGGTCGCATGTCATATCGTAACCCCCCCCCCCCAAAAAAAAAAAAGAAATAAAAAGAAATCTCCCCCCTTATTAAGAAAGTGACGTGGTAATAGCAGATCGTTGATTGTCAGGGCCGTAACTAGCCTCTTTCAATAGTGAGGCAAAATATATTCACCGAGCGTAGCGAGGCGAAAAATTTTCGGCGATGGGTCTATGGGCCGCTCAAGGCCCCCAGCAGCTCTGAGAAAAATAACGCAAAATCGAGCATTCTGAGCGTTTCTCGGACTCTTTCTTACATTGAAACGCAAATAATTTTTAGCTATTTTTTCGACAATATTCTGGTCTCAAATTAAAAATATAGATTTATTGTAATTTAAGATTTTTTTCGGTTTTAGGGACAAGATTAAAAGACCAATATGTAGGATAAAGCAAAAATCGTAATTCTCATAATCATTAATACCGGTCTGTCAGTTTTTGTCTTGTATTGTGCTGACTTTGGTGATTTTTTATGACTAGATTTAAATATATATTAAGAGGGCAGTATTATACTTTATGTTTTAGTCCTACTTAGGTTGACAATAGGGACCATCTTGACCTTGTTTTACGGTATTAATGATTCTTTTATTATTGAAGACCCTCCAACAACTATCAAGATGGAGAACAGGAATAAAAGCTTTGACCATTGATTTGTACTTTTTCTATGCATTGACTCTGTGTGCGATTAGTTCCGCGCACGTTTACTCCATATTCCTTTATTTTCTGTGAAAGGGTCTGAACACGACTTAATGCAAGTTTCACCCTCCAATGTAAAAGGTTATATGCCAATACATTGGTTTTTTTTCAAATGATTTGATACCGGGAAATTGGTGGTCTTACTTTAATGTAAACCATGGCAGCTGTCTAGATTTATCCTTAGGGGCATGGGTATATGATAAAGATTTTTTTTTTTTTTTATTTTACTGATTAAAATATATGATATTTATAATACATATCTATCACTTCTGTGCATCTTTCGCCTAGTTTCGAGTGATTTAAACGACTCAGAGAAAATACCCAATTTTACAATCTATACTAAGAATTGGGTATTTTCTCTGAGTCGTTTAAACCCGGGACACAGAAGTACAAACAATAGACCATCAACTCTCAAAACCAAAAGTAAATGAGAAACATGGATGACGAAAAACATTCAGGGGCGACACCAGAGAGTGAAGAGAACGTGCTTCTTGCAAGACACTTTCCGTAAAAACAATTTGATGTGAAGACAATCTTTTGTTTCAGTTCTTTTTTTTGGTGTTTTCTTTTGAAATTTCCAACATGAGGCATTTGCCTCATTTGCCTCAATGTAGTTACGGCCCTGATTGTTTCTGTTGACTCCATTTATATCTCATGAAATCGAGACAACTAAGAGCGAGACATATTGTGTTTGTGTGGTGTTCTGTCTATGTGTCGTAGTTTTTATGAATACATCAACGAGTCAATTTATTTTTACTTCACAATTGATTTTCCGAGTACACTGTTGGCTGAAAAAAAGGATATCAAATATGATAGCACTTATGAGACATAAGGTTATGACACCCGTCTTCTGTTGAAGATTTTAACGTCTCCGTGAGATGTCTGCGATTATTTGTGTAGTTTAGTTGCTGTCTCATTGACGTATACCTCACATCTCCTTTTATTCATATACACTAAATTTTACGTGTACATTGCTGGTTGAAAAAATATGAATCTGATAGCACTCATAAGACATAATGTTATAACTCTTGTCTTTTGTTGAAGTCTACACGTCTCCCTCTAGATGTCTTTCGGTTATTACTGTAGTTCGGTTGCTGTCTCATTGACGTATACAAAACATCTCCTTTTATTCGAGCGTCACTTTTTTTTTTACATGTGGGCTGATGACTGAAAAAAAATTCGTAGCATATAAATCTGATAGGACTGTCAGTTATGTTTTTGTAGCAAATATGGTGATGTATGATTTGAGTGGTTTTTTTTACTTAAAGTCACGCAGCAAATATTTCACGACTATTAAAGCCATTGTGTCAGTTGGTTTCATCGTGTTTTGTTTACTTTAGTTTAATAAAGAATAATTATGCTGTCGTGTATCCTACACTCTGATATCAGTCACTGTACTTCTGAGAAAATCCATTACGGCAACGCCATAAACAGTAGAGGAAGACATATCTGAGGGTCTTGATGGGGGTCTTTCTATTCTGTGTTCTTCTATATTTTTATACACCTATTTTGTTCTTCTGTTCTTCATAAATCCAGCCCATTTTTCTCTATTCTTAATATTTCAACACCCTGTCATTCATTATTCTTAATCGGTTTTGGCGTATTTTTCTCTTTTCTTTATTTTGATAGGCCATTTATTTTGCACGTTTCGCCTATTATTCTCTATTCAGTAAATCCCATCCAGACCCTCATAAATCTATAATATGTGTGTGCATTGCAATGCAATAATTAAAATACCGGTAGTACATAACCTTGCCATACCGTCAAAGAGTTTTATGAAACATTGGTGCACGTTTTTTCATGATTAAGAGAGATACATAATAAGAAGAAGATGTGGTATGCATGATGACCATTCAGACAACTCTCCACCAGAGACCAACTGGCATAGCAATTTACAACTTTAGGTCACTGTACAAGCTTCAACAATGAGCAAAACACATACTGCATAGTCAGCTATGAAATGGTAACCTATTAACTGAACATTAAAAATATTGACTCATTTTATAGCTGATGTTTATCGTTGAAATAATCTATGTCACGGCACCCCCCCCCCCCCCTTTCTATAAAAACAGTAACAAAACACAAAATAATGTAAAAGACAAAAGCAAAACACAAAAGAAAAATGTTTCTCAAACCTAATAGGAAACAAAACAAGCTGCTTCTTTCAGAGGTTAGCATACTATGTAAAGGGTTTTAAATCCTTATATAGTACACAATTCGCTATAGTTTCCTCAGAGAAGGTATTGAAAAAATCCGAATCGTTTATATACGTATTATATACGTTTGTAAGGCTTTTGGCATTTTTCGTAATTTTTGAATTTTTGATCAGTACAGATTAAAATTAAAAAGTTCCAAAAAATTTTGAACAACAGATCAATCATTAATTGAGTCTTCATCATGAATTTTTCTTGATAAAAAACACAAATTTTGCAAAACTTTGAAATATTTTCTTTTATCATACCTTTTTAAACAAATAATATTTACAAATAAGTTTCCAAAGCACATTTGAGAATCCAACCGCAGTCTAGTAAACAGTTTTATTACGGTCCGGTGCTGTTGGTAAACCTCTACCCTCAACGGGTGTGAGTATTACCCGTACGTTCATTGGGCGCACGGGGTAAATCATAACGGTTCACCACTCTTCTCTCCTCTTTACACATTGTATGATAGTGGAAAGTGGGATGGTTTAGTTTTAAATACATTTAATTAAAGTTTATTTCCTAAACGTCAATCTGCAGCAGTGGGGAATGACATTCGTTAGTGGTCGCATGTCATATCGTAACCCCCCCCCCCCCAAAAAAAAAAAGAAATAAAAAGAAATCTCCCCCCTTATTAAGAAAGTGACGTGGTAATAGCAGATCGTTGATTGTCAGGGCCGTAACTAGCCTCTTTCAATAGTGAGGCAAAATATATTCACCGAGCGTAGCGAGGCGAAAAATTTTCGGCGATGGGTCTATGGGCCGCTCAAGGCCCCCAGCAGCTCTGAGAAAAATAACGCAAAATCGAGCATTCTGAGCGTTTCTCGGACTCTTTCTTACATTGAAACGCAAATAATTTTTAGCTATTTTTTCGACAATATTCTGGTCTCAAATTAAAAATATAGATTTATTGTAATTTAAGATTTTTTTCGGTTTTAGGGACAAGATTAAAAGACCAATATGTAGGATAAAGCAAAAATCGTAATTCTCATAATCATTAATACCGGTCTGTCAGTTTTTGTCTTGTATTGTGCTGACTTTGGTGATTTTTTATGACTAGATTTAAATATATATTAAGAGGGCAGTATTATACTTTATGTTTTAGTCCTACTTAGGTTGACAATAGGGACCATCTTGACCTTGTTTTACGGTATTAATGATTCTTTTATTATTGAAGACCCTCCAACAACTATCAAGATGGAGAACAGGAATAAAAGCTTTGACCATTGATTTGTACTTTTTCTATGCATTGACTCTGTGTGCGATTAGTTCCGCGCACGTTTACTCCATATTCCTTTATTTTCTGTGAAAGGGTCTGAACACGACTTAATGCAAGTTTCACCCTCCAATGTAAAAGGTTATATGCCAATACATTGGTTTTTTTTCAAATGATTTGATACCGGGAAATTGGTGGTCTTACTTTAATGTAAACCATGGCAGCTGTCTAGATTTATCCTTAGGGGCATGGGTATATGATAAAGATTTTTTTTTTTTTTTATTTTACTGATTAAAATATATGATATTTATAATACATATCTATCACTTCTGTGCATCTTTCGCCTAGTTTCGAGTGATTTAAACGACTCAGAGAAAATACCCAATTTTACAATCTATACTAAGAATTGGGTATTTTCTCTGAGTCGTTTAAACCCGGGACACAGAAGTACAAACAATAGACCATCAACTCTCAAAACCAAAAGTAAATGAGAAACATGGATGACGAAAAACATTCAGGGGCGACACCAGAGAGTGAAGAGAACGTGCTTCTTGCAAGACACTTTCCGTAAAAACAATTTGATGTGAAGACAATCTTTTGTTTCAGTTCTTTTTTTTGGTGTTTTCTTTTGAAATTTCCAACATGAGGCATTTGCCTCATTTGCCTCAATGTAGTTACGGCCCTGATTGTTTCTGTTGACTCCATTTATATCTCATGAAATCGAGACAACTAAGAGCGAGACATATTGTGTTTGTGTGGTGTTCTGTCTATGTGTCGTAGTTTTTATGAATACATCAACGAGTCAATTTATTTTTACTTCACAATTGATTTTCCGAGTACACTGTTGGCTGAAAAAAAGGATATCAAATATGATAGCACTTATGAGACATAAGGTTATGACACCCGTCTTCTGTTGAAGATTTTAACGTCTCCGTGAGATGTCTGCGATTATTTGTGTAGTTTAGTTGCTGTCTCATTGACGTATACCTCACATCTCCTTTTATTCATATACACTAAATTTTACGTGTACATTGCTGGTTGAAAAAATATGAATCTGATAGCACTCATAAGACATAATGTTATAACTCTTGTCTTTTGTTGAAGTCTACACGTCTCCCTCTAGATGTCTTTCGGTTATTACTGTAGTTCGGTTGCTGTCTCATTGACGTATACAAAACATCTCCTTTTATTCGAGCGTCACTTTTTTTTTACATGTGGGCTGATGACTGAAAAAAATTCGTAGCATATAAATCTGATAGGACTGTCAGTTATGTTTTTGTAGCAAATATGGTGATGTATGATTTGAGTGGTTTTTTTTACTTAAAGTCACGCAGCAAATATTTCACGACTATTAAAGCCATTGTGTCAGTTGGTTTCATCGTGTTTTGTTTACTTTAGTTTAATAAAGAATAATTATGCTGTCGTGTATCCTACACTCTGATATCAGTCACTGTACTTCTGAGAAAATCCATTACGGCAACGCCATAAACAGTAGAGGAAGACATATCTGAGGGTCTTGATGGGGGTCTTTCTATTCTGTGTTCTTCTATATTTTTATACACCTATTTTGTTCTTCTGTTCTTCATAAATCCAGCCCATTTTTCTCTATTCTTAATATTTCAACACCCTGTCATTCATTATTCTTAATCGGTTTTGGCGTATTTTTCTCTTTTCTTTATTTTGATAGGCCATTTATTTTGCACGTTTCGCCTATTATTCTCTATTCAGTAAATCCCATCCAGACCCTCATAAATCTATAATATGTGTGTGCATTGCAATGCAATAATTAAAATACCGGTAGTACATAACCTTGCCATACCGTCAAAGAGTTTTATGAAACATTGGTGCACGTTTTTTCATGATTAAGAGAGATACATAATAAGAAGAAGATGTGGTATGCATGATGACCATTCAGACAACTCTCCACCAGAGACCAACTGGCATAGCAATTTACAACTTTAGGTCACTGTACAAGCTTCAACAATGAGCAAAACACATACTGCATAGTCAGCTATGAAATGGTAACCTATTAACTGAACATTAAAAATATTGACTCATTTTATAGCTGATGTTTATCGTTGAAATAATCTATGTCACGGCACCCCCCCCCCCCCCTTTCTATAAAAACAGTAACAAAACACAAAATAATGTAAAAGACAAAAGCAAAACACAAAAGAAAAATGTTTCTCAAACCTAATAGGAAACAAAACAAGCTGCTTCTTTCAGAGGTTAGCATACTATGTAAAGGGTTTTAAATCCTTATATAGTACACAATTCGCTATAGTTTCCTCAGAGAAGGTATTGAAAAAATCCGAATCGTTTATATACGTATTATATACGTTTGTAAGGCTTTTGGCATTTTTCGTAATTTTTGAATTTTTGATCAGTACAGATTAAAATTAAAAAGTTCCAAAAAATTTTGAACAACAGATCAATCATTAATTGAGTCTTCATCATGAATTTTTCTTGATAAAAAACACAAATTTTGCAAAACTTTGAAATATTTTCTTTTATCATACCTTTTTAAACAAATAATATTTACAAATAAGTTTCCAAAGCACATTTGAGAATCCAACCGCAGTCTAGTAAACAGTTTTATTACGGTCCGGTGCTGTTGGTAAACCTCTACCCTCAACGGGTGTGAGTATTACCCGTACGTTCATTGGGCGCACGGGGTAAATCATAACGGTTCACCACTCTTCTCTCCTCTTTACACATTGTATGATAGTGGAAAGTGGGATGGTTTAGTTTTAAATACATTTAATTAAAGTTTATTTCCTAAACGTCAATCTGCAGCAGTGGGGAATGACATTCGTTAGTGGTCGCATGTCATATCGTAACCCCCCCCCCCCCCCCCCAAAAAAAAAGAAATAAAAAGAAATCTCCCCCCTTATTAAGAAAGTGACGTGGTAATAGCAGATCGTTGATTGTTTCTGTTGACTCCATTTATATCTCATGAAATCGAGACAACTAAGAGCGAGACATATTGTGTTTGTGTGGTGTTCTGTCTATGTGTCGTAGTTTTTATGAATACATCAACGAGTCAATTTATTTTTACTTCACAATTGATTTTCCGAGTACACTGTTGGCTGAAAAAAAGGATATCAAATATGATAGCACTTATGAGACATAAGGTTATGACACCCGTCTTCTGTTGAAGATTTTAACGTCTCCGTGAGATGTCTGCGATTATTTGTGTAGTTTAGTTGCTGTCTCATTGACGTATACCTCACATCTCCTTTTATTCATATACACTAAATTTTACGTGTACATTGCTGGTTGAAAAAATATGAATCTGATAGCACTCATAAGACATAATGTTATAACTCTTGTCTTTTGTTGAAGTCTACACGTCTCCCTCTAGATGTCTTTCGGTTATTACTGTAGTTCGGTTGCTGTCTCATTGACGTATACAAAACATCTCCTTTTATTCGAGCGTCACTTTTTTTTTTACATGTGGGCTGATGACTGAAAAAAAATTCGTAGCATATAAATCTGATAGGACTGTCAGTTATGTTTTTGTAGCAAATATGGTGATGTATGATTTGAGTGGTTTTTTTTACTTAAAGTCACGCAGCAAATATTTCACGACTATTAAAGCCATTGTGTCAGTTGGTTTCATCGTGTTTTGTTTACTTTAGTTTAATAAAGAATAATTATGCTGTCGTGTATCCTACACTCTGATATCAGTCACTGTACTTCTGAGAAAATCCATTACGGCAACGCCATAAACAGTAGAGGAAGACATATCTGAGGGTCTTGATGGGGGTCTTTCTATTCTGTGTTCTTCTATATTTTTATACACCTATTTTGTTCTTCTGTTCTTCATAAATCCAGCCCATTTTTCTCTATTCTTAATATTTCAACACCCTGTCATTCATTATTCTTAATCGGTTTTGGCGTATTTTTCTCTTTTCTTTATTTTGATAGGCCATTTATTTTGCACGTTTCGCCTATTATTCTCTATTCAGTAAATCCCATCCAGACCCTCATAAATCTATAATATGTGTGTGCATTGCAATGCAATAATTAAAATACCGGTAGTACATAACCTTGCCATACCGTCAAAGAGTTTTATGAAACATTGGTGCACGTTTTTTCATGATTAAGAGAGATACATAATAAGAAGAAGATGTGGTATGCATGATGACCATTCAGACAACTCTCCACCAGAGACCAACTGGCATAGCAATTTACAACTTTAGGTCACTGTACAAGCTTCAACAATGAGCAAAACACATACTGCATAGTCAGCTATGAAATGGTAACCTATTAACTGAACATTAAAAATATTGACTCATTTTATAGCTGATGTTTATCGTTGAAATAATCTATGTCACGGCACCCCCCCCCCTTTCTATAAAAACAGTAACAAAACACAAAATAATGTAAAAGACAAAAGCAAAACACAAAAGAAAAATGTTTCTCAAACCTAATAGGAAACAAAACAAGCTGCTTCTTTCAGAGGTTAGCATACTATGTAAAGGGTTTTAAATCCTTATATAGTACACAATTCGCTATAGTTTCCTCAGAGAAGGTATTGAAAAAATCCGAATCGTTTATATACGTATTATATACGTTTGTAAGGCTTTTGGCATTTTTCGTAATTTTTGAATTTTTGATCAGTACAGATTAAAATTAAAAAGTTCCAAAAAATTTTGAACAACAGATCAATCATTAATTGAGTCTTCATCATGAATTTTTCTTGATAAAAAACACAAATTTTGCAAAACTTTGAAATATTTTCTTTTATCATACCTTTTTAAACAAATAATATTTACAAATAAGTTTCCAAAGCACATTTGAGAATCCAACCGCAGTCTAGTAAACAGTTTTATTACGGTCCGGTGCTGTTGGTAAACCTCTACCCTCAACGGGTGTGAGTATTACCCGTACGTTCATTGGGCGCACGGGGTAAATCATAACGGTTCACCACTCTTCTCTCCTCTTTACACATTGTATGATAGTGGAAAGTGGGATGGTTTAGTTTTAAATACATTTAATTAAAGTTTATTTCCTAAACGTCAATCTGCAGCAGTGGGGAATGACATTCGTTAGTGGTCGCATGTCATATCGTAACCCCCCCCCCCCAAAAAAAAAAGAAATAAAAAGAAATCTCCCCCCTTATTAAGAAAGTGACGTGGTAATAGCAGATCGTTGATTGTCAGGGCCGTAACTAGCCTCTTTCAATAGTGAGGCAAAATATATTCACCGAGCGTAGCGAGGCGAAAAATTTTCGGCGATGGGTCTATGGGCCGCTCAAGGCCCCCAGCAGCTCTGAGAAAAATAACGCAAAATCGAGCATTCTGAGCGTTTCTCGGACTCTTTCTTACATTGAAACGCAAATAATTTTTAGCTATTTTTTCGACAATATTCTGGTCTCAAATTAAAAATATAGATTTATTGTAATTTAAGATTTTTTTCGGTTTTAGGGACAAGATTAAAAGACCAATATGTAGGATAAAGCAAAAATCGTAATTCTCATAATCATTAATACCGGTCTGTCAGTTTTTGTCTTGTATTGTGCTGACTTTGGTGATTTTTTATGACTAGATTTAAATATATATTAAGAGGGCAGTATTATACTTTATGTTTTAGTCCTACTTAGGTTGACAATAGGGACCATCTTGACCTTGTTTTACGGTATTAATGATTCTTTTATTATTGAAGACCCTCCAACAACTATCAAGATGGAGAACAGGAATAAAAGCTTTGACCATTGATTTGTACTTTTTCTATGCATTGACTCTGTGTGCGATTAGTTCCGCGCACGTTTACTCCATATTCCTTTATTTTCTGTGAAAGGGTCTGAACACGACTTAATGCAAGTTTCACCCTCCAATGTAAAAGGTTATATGCCAATACATTGGTTTTTTTTCAAATGATTTGATACCGGGAAATTGGTGGTCTTACTTTAATGTAAACCATGGCAGCTGTCTAGATTTATCCTTAGGGGCATGGGTATATGATAAAGATTTTTTTTTTTTTTTATTTTACTGATTAAAATATATGATATTTATAATACATATCTATCACTTCTGTGCATCTTTCGCCTAGTTTCGAGTGATTTAAACGACTCAGAGAAAATACCCAATTTTACAATCTATACTAAGAATTGGGTATTTTCTCTGAGTCGTTTAAACCCGGGACACAGAAGTACAAACAATAGACCATCAACTCTCAAAACCAAAAGTAAATGAGAAACATGGATGACGAAAAACATTCAGGGGCGACACCAGAGAGTGAAGAGAACGTGCTTCTTGCAAGACACTTTCCGTAAAAACAATTTGATGTGAAGACAATCTTTTGTTTCAGTTCTTTTTTTTGGTGTTTTCTTTTGAAATTTCCAACATGAGGCATTTGCCTCATTTGCCTCAATGTAGTTACGGCCCTGATTGTTTCTGTTGACTCCATTTATATCTCATGAAATCGAGACAACTAAGAGCGAGACATATTGTGTTTGTGTGGTGTTCTGTCTATGTGTCGTAGTTTTTATGAATACATCAACGAGTCAATTTATTTTTACTTCACAATTGATTTTCCGAGTACACTGTTGGCTGAAAAAAAGGATATCAAATATGATAGCACTTATGAGACATAAGGTTATGACACCCGTCTTCTGTTGAAGATTTTAACGTCTCCGTGAGATGTCTGCGATTATTTGTGTAGTTTAGTTGCTGTCTCATTGACGTATACCTCACATCTCCTTTTATTCATATACACTAAATTTTACGTGTACATTGCTGGTTGAAAAAATATGAATCTGATAGCACTCATAAGACATAATGTTATAACTCTTGTCTTTTGTTGAAGTCTACACGTCTCCCTCTAGATGTCTTTCGGTTATTACTGTAGTTCGGTTGCTGTCTCATTGACGTATACAAAACATCTCCTTTTATTCGAGCGTCACTTTTTTTTTACATGTGGGCTGATGACTGAAAAAAATTCGTAGCATATAAATCTGATAGGACTGTCAGTTATGTTTTTGTAGCAAATATGGTGATGTATGATTTGAGTGGTTTTTTTTACTTAAAGTCACGCAGCAAATATTTCACGACTATTAAAGCCATTGTGTCAGTTGGTTTCATCGTGTTTTGTTTACTTTAGTTTAATAAAGAATAATTATGCTGTCGTGTATCCTACACTCTGATATCAGTCACTGTACTTCTGAGAAAATCCATTACGGCAACGCCATAAACAGTAGAGGAAGACATATCTGAGGGTCTTGATGGGGGTCTTTCTATTCTGTGTTCTTCTATATTTTTATACACCTATTTTGTTCTTCTGTTCTTCATAAATCCAGCCCATTTTTCTCTATTCTTAATATTTCAACACCCTGTCATTCATTATTCTTAATCGGTTTTGGCGTATTTTTCTCTTTTCTTTATTTTGATAGGCCATTTATTTTGCACGTTTCGCCTATTATTCTCTATTCAGTAAATCCCATCCAGACCCTCATAATATGTGTGTGCATTGCAATGCAATGCAATTGCAATGCAATAATTAAAATACCGGTAGTACATAACCTTATTTTTTGGTAGCATTAATTATTAAATTTATAACTGTCAGGGTTAATTTTTTCAAGATGTGTTGATGTTTCGTTGGTTTTTATGCCACATCTCCTTTTATTTACAATATAGGCTTTACTTTATATGAACAATTTTCAAGCGGTAAAAAAAAGATGAATCGTAATTGAAGGAAGATTATTATATAAAGGTGTCATACCACCAATTAAAAGTCCCTATCTGTTCAACTAAATTTTGCAATTTCCACAGCTTTCTAAATATTTTACCTTAAGTTTAACTTCATAGAAACCAGATGTATCCTGAATGGTACATGCATCATCAGCTTTCTACATGCCAATTTTCAACAGATGTTCAAAATCATATAAAAAAGAAAAGGTCTTCCGAATACAGGTACCACTACTGTACAAATAACCCCTGGTTTTCAGGAAATCTTAAATTAGTATACTATGGAGTGTATTAATCCTCAATTTTGAATGCAACTTGAGCTCATGAACAAGTAAATTTTAGCTCAAAATGGTCTTAATATAGTTCTCTTTCACTAAAAGTTTTATTTCTGCCAATTTGTTGGATAGTTTAGGTAAACTATGACATCAAAAGCACTATTTTTTGTCCGAGTAGGCCTACTTTCACATACGTTCTAAATTGGAGGGAGTAATTGGTGGTGTTTTCACGGAATAAGATAAGATAAAGATATTTAGTTCCTTCATAATATAAGTTTCGAAAGGAAAATATATTCTGAAATACTATTTCCACAGGAATAAATATTACAGAATATGTTCCTAACGGAATAAATGGTATAGAATATTTGTTCCAACAGTGTTTATAACTGACAGTTTGTATTGGAACAGGAAAAGATATTATGACAATGTTTATAACACAGTTTGTATTGGAACAGGAAAAGATATTATGACAATGTTTATAACACAGTGTGTATGGTATAGAACCATGGGAAACACTATAGGTGTACATAGTTGCTAAAACTATACCCTTTCGGTAGTGCTCCACAATTAATGGAGGAATATACAAGAAACTGAACTGATAGAATATTTGTTCCAACAGGAATAGATATTATGACAATGTTTATAACACAGTTTGTATTGGAACTTCTGTCAGGTGGAACAAATAAACGTTGAGAGAGTGACACCTAAATGACACCTATTAAAATGACAAAACTTCAAAATGGGACGTTGTTGGTAATTTTTAATAGGGTATTCAACCCCACCTCACGTTTGTGTCATGTGACTGATAAAATGGCAGACGGTCAGCGATACAAAGATAAAGTTGCAGTAATAACAGGCGGTTCCAAGGGTATCGGGAAGGGTTGTGTAGAAACTTTTGGTAGGAATCTTTTATTTTTTGTCTTGACTCGCAGTTGCTACAACTGTCATTGCAAAACTGATACATACAGGGGGGATTGACAACATACTTATCACCATCCTCCTTCTGTCCATATCCCAGCAGGCACAAAACGTTGTATCAACGTTGATCCAAAGTCAGTCTTCAACGTTGTTACAACGTTGAAACTTGGGTTAGTTTTGAAAGTTGTAATGACGTTGAAATTCTGACGTTGAATCAACGTTGCAGTTTCAACGTTGTATTGACGTTGATAACATGTTGAAATCGGGTCCAGTGACGTTGAAATCAGGTCGGGTTTAGGTTGAAATCAGGTCGGGTTTAGGTTGAAATCAGGTCGAGTTATGTTGAAATCAGGTCTGGTTTAGGTTGAAATCAGGTCGAGTTAGGTTGTAGTTGGGTCATTTTTAGGTTGGTTGAAGTGATGGTTTTGGGGTGTACATTAATCCTTATTGGCACGTGTTCAAATACAATAACAAGATACCTGAATTATTTTCAAGTTAGTGTCCATCAACAGTTCCTTTCTCAACAAGGGACTCCAAAAGAGAAAAGTAGACAATAAAAATCAGAAACAAAGAGAAGACAGTTACAATAGCAAAATTTTATTTGAAACCAAATATATCAATATCAACAAAGCTTACTTTTCTAGCACATCAATTTCTCAAAGCAAAGGAAAAAAGAAAAACTTACTACAGCACACTGGTTTGATTCTGGTTGATCAAGTTTTCCAACTAATACAAAATTATGTAAATGCAGCAAATTTGACTCAGTGACACAAAATGCCTCCTTTGTTTTATGTGAATACATAGCAGGACCATAAAAAAAGATGTTCTCATTTTAAGTTTTTGTAATCCGATATTTCATGTATTTACTTCTTTTTTATTGTCTTTTTTCATTTTTATTGATACTTGTTGATCTGAAATTTGACTTTTTGAGGGTATACCGTATGTTTTTTTTATTTATCTTGAAGGCATTTGGAACAAACCATACCATCACCAAGCTGTTTACTCATTCAATCATTATCTATACACCCGATACAATTGAGTAAACCGGAGAAAAAAAAGATGCACCAAATAACGTATTTCTAAATTTCACTGCCTTTTTTTACTGGCACTAAATTAGCTATAGAAATTTAAAAAAAGAGGTTTTTAAAATGAAAAATTTATTTTGTTTTAATGATTTATTCTTCTGGCCTAGAAACTCCTTCTGCTCTCTGTGGGGCACACTTCAAAATTAATGTCCTGATCACTGCTCGGATATTTTGGATTCTGGTGTCAGTCTCTTTGTGGCAGACTAGAACAGCATCTGAAAGCATGGAAAAGAAATAACATAAATTTGAATTACATAAATTAAAGTTGTGTACTTTTACAAGCCGGAAATGTTATCAAATTCTACCAATTATAAAACAATTATTTTAAATCATAGAAAACAACATGTTCATTTGAAACAATTGTACCAGCTTGCATCAATAAGGGAGCTACCATTTGATTTTTATGGGGGGGGGCTAGGATGAAATTTGAAAAAAATAGGCAGGACAGGAGTTTTGAGTAAAAAAAAAGGCAGGATGAGCAACTTGGTAAAAAAAAAAGGCAGGATGACAATTTGTGTAAAAAAAGTCAGGATAACTAGGTAAAAAAAAAAGGCAGGACCGAATAGAGTAAAAAATAAAAAGGCAGGACAGAGATTACAACTAAAAAAAAAGCAGGACAACATTTTTCATCCTAGCCCCCCCCCCCCCCCCCCCCCCCCTAAAAATCAAATGGTAGCTCCCTAACAAGACAAAGCATGAATCCCTTAAACCAGATCTGTGTTTGGCAAAAACCATAATGTTCATATACAGATAAAACTATCAAAGATGAGAGGTATTTAACGAAAAAATCTAAAAGACCAAAATAGTGTTCAAGAGCAGACACACCATATCGAGTTGTATTGGAACGAATGGCTAGTTTTCGATGACTCCCCCTTTTTCTGATATTACTGACTCTGTTCATGGCTAGATATGTTTTATGTTAGTTTGCTAATTAGTGGATATATGCAATCATGTTTTGACATGAAACTGAATTAGATTCAGTAAGATAAGTCGACCTTCTCATAATTTCTGTGAAGGTAAACATGCAGATAATCTGATAAATAATTTGAATGTGTTTGTTTATATTATGATTCTACGTTAATTTATCTGTAAAATAGACTTACGCTTATATCAAGAGGTTTATACAGAAAAGTCTTCTATCTTCTTTATATTCCTTAGACGCAGTTAGTTGTTCACTAGTCTATTTGTTCATCAGTCTGGTGCGATAATTTCTCGAGGATTATTTTCAAATTTTTCTAAACGGATATTAAAAAGAGGTGCGCGTGCTTGCGTGCGCATCCAAATGTAAATATTCGGAACTCCAGTTGAAAAACCGCGAAAATTTAAAAACTTCTCAATTATTATGTCTATTATGATCACATTGTACATCGATGATATTTTAAGTTTATATATTAAATATCAATCAGTAAAAATAATTAAATAAATATACCGAATAATTTCACCTATTTATTTAATTGAATGAAAGCAATTAAAAAAAATCTATTTGATTTAAAAAAATATAAACTAAGAATATATCATATTTATACAGATATACATATAATTAAAATAGCATGAACAGGTTTTTGAGATCTCCCAAAATATAGATGATTAATAAACCAAAATTAGATCTTCTAAATAATTGGTTAGAATTGATTTTTTTTTAAAGATACTTAAAAAATAAACACAAAACAAAATTAATTTAAAAAAGCCGATTTGTTATTGGTGATGTCTCCTGACCACTTGTTCTTGTCCAAAACTCCTTTACATGCATAAACAATGCAATTCGGTCTACCCCCTTTTTTTGTGGGAAAAAATGATTGATTATATAGGGATCATGGAAGCATGACAGGAGGAAACCCCCTCACGCTTATGGCAGTCAGTGGACCCCCTTATAAGTTTATAAATTCTAGATTAGACACTTATTATCCAATCGTTTATAATACTGCAGCACTGCTCCTTGTTCGATCTGCTCATCCAATATATCTGTACCCTTCAATTTTGACAATAAGATTTTTCTGTCGTGATTGACTGACGTTAACCCAACGTTGAATTAACGTTGTTGTTTAAACGTTGATTTTAAAGACGTAAATTCAACGTTGAAACAACGTTGTGAAGTCAACGTTGAATACCATGACGTTAGATCAACGTTGAATTTAGGTCGATCAACGTCACGACCATATTTCAACCAAGTTTCAACGTTGTCACAACGTTGAGTGCCCACTGGGATGTTTCCTGAAAACTTTGCGTTCCGGTGTAGAGCTTGATCACCCAAAGTGGTAGATGTCAATATGATAGGATGATTCGAGTAAGACAATTCTACCATTAAGCCTTTGGGTTTATCCAAAGAATGCCTATGATCCGTCACACCTAAAACATCATTGTGTTACATAACAGTGTCACATGTCTTATAGCTTATGAGGGAGGCAGGATCTTTTTCATGACGTCGGGATCGGGTGTTTTTAAGCTTGGGATGATGAGATAGGTCATTTCTGGATCAGGGAATTCTTTTTTTCGAATTTCGGGATGTCTGGATTTAAATTTCTTTAAATTCGGGACCTTGGGAGTTTATTTTTTTTAAGCCCTGGATTTCAGGACCAGGACCCCTCCTACCCTCCTACCCCCTTCTTATATAAGGACTATATTTCGGAGCATTAGGGCCTAGTTTTTGCCCAAGAAAATAAAATGTTTGAAAACCATTGGGTCAAGAAATTTAAATGAAAAACATAAAGATTTTTATCTGATGACGTCACAATTACGTCATAATATGTACTGTTTTCACATAAACGATAAAGAAATACAGAATTTACAATATGCAGTTTTCTATCTTTATTTCCGTTGTGGCAACAATAATTCTTGCGCAGCCAAGAAACAACAGAATAATTTAACAGAAGTTTTATTATAACTATTGGTATAATCTCACCAAATATAAAGTTGTTTCTTGGGTGCGCACATACTTTTTCAATCTAAAATATACCTAAAATTTGATGAAAAAAACAAGGAAAATCACGAAATTTAACATAATATTCAAATTAAGTCATGATTTGTTGCCCATGGTAACTTGTTCGATGTCAAATTTGTATTTGTTTTTCTTAGTTCCTAATACCTTAGTCAAGTTTTCAGTTATTTAAGAATATGTATGATAACTTAAAAACTTCGGTAATTTTTGGGCCAAATAAGGGCCTTATTGCCCCTACTCCAGACCTTTATGGTGTCCTTAGACAATTTATGTTAGGTCAGCACGGAACACCAGCAACTTGGATTACTGAACCATCCAGATTACCAGAGCCTGGAGTACACGGTGATTTAAAAGAGAGAAAGAGCTTGAGATAAAGCAGAGAGAGCATTGACAATGAGAAAAAGACTGAGTGAGCTACATTTATAGTATGAGAGGAGAACCGTTTTGTTGAGTCTGAAGTTAGATGAACACTTTATTAATTGTAACTTTGTTATAGTTTTGTGATTTTGATTATACAATATTGAACTTTTCATTGACTTTGAGGATATTTTTATTGACAAGAATTTGTTCAAACTACACCTGGATCCATTTGATCAATGTGACCAGGCTTTAATAGAATACTGTAAATTCAGAGATTATTGCGATGTTTTTATACGACCGCAAAAATTGAAAATTTTTTGGTCGTATATTGGTATGCGTTGTTGTCGTCGTCGTCGTCCGAATACTTTTCGCACTCTAAATTTAGTAAAAGTGAATAGAAATCTATGAAATTTTAACACAAGGTTTATGACTACAAAGAAAGGTTGGGATTGATTTTGGGAGTTTTGGTCCCAACATTTTAGGAATAAGGGGCCAAAAAGGGCCCAAATAAGCATTTTCTTGGTTTTTGCACTATAACTTAAGTTTAAGTCAATAGAAATCTATGAAATTTTGACACAAGGTTTATGACCACAAAAGGAAGGTTGGGATTGATTTTGGGAGTTTTGGTTCCAATAGTTTAGGAATTAGGGGCCAAAAAAGGTCCCAAATAAGCATTATTCTTGGTTTTCGCATAATAACTTTAGTATAAGTAAATAGAAATCAATGAAATTTAAACACAAGGTTTATGACTACAAAAGGAAGGTTGAGATTGATTTTGGGAGTTGAGGTCCCAACAGTTAAGGAATTATAGGGGCCAAAAGGGGCCTAAATAAGCATTATTCTTGGTTTTCGCACCATAACTTTAGTATAAGTAAATAGAAATCTATGAAATTTAAACACAAGGTTTATAACCATAAAAAGAAGGTTGGCTTTGATTTTGGGAGTTTTGGTCCCAACAGTTTAGGAATAAGGGGTCCAAAGGATCCAAAATTGAACTTTGTTTGATTTCATCAAAAATTGAATAATTGGGGTTCTTTGATATGCCGAATCTAACTGTGTATGTAGATTCTTAATTTTTGGTCCCGTTTTCAAATTGGTCTACATTAACGTCCATAGGGTCCAAAATTAAACTTAGTTTGATTTTAACAAAAAATGAATCCTTGGGGTTCTTTGATATATGCTGAATCTAAAAATGTACTTAGATTTTTGATTATTGGCCCAGTTTTCAAGTTGGTCCAAATTGGGGTCCAAAATTAAACTTTGTTTGATTTCATCAAAAATTGAATAATTGGGGTTCTTTGATATGCCAAATCTAACTGTGTATGTAGATTCTTAATTTTTGGTCCTGTTTTCAAATTGGTCTACATTAAAGTCCAAAGGGTCCAATATTAAACTAAGTTTGATTTTAACAAAAATTGCATTCTTGGGCTTTTTTGATATGCTGAATCTAAACATGTACTTAGATTTTTGATTATGGGCCCAGTTTTCAAGTTGGTTCAAATCAGGATCCAAAATTACTATATAAAGTATTGTGCAATAGCAAGAAATTTTCAATTGCACAGTATTCAGCAATAGCAAGAAATCTTCAATTGCACAGTATTGTGTAATAGCAAGAAATTTTCAATTGCCACTATTGCGCAATAGCAAGAAATCTTCAATTGCACAGTATTGTGCAATAGCAAATATTTTCATTTGCACAGTATTGCGCAATAGCATGAAATATCTAATTGCACAATATTGTGCAATATCAAGAAATTTTCAATTGGAGTTATCTTTCTTTGTCCAGAATAGTAGTTGAATCAACTTAAACCATTGTTTTATACAATACACAATGTATATTCACTTTTACTACCAACTGATAAATTAAAACAATCTTTACCATTCAGTGATAACAAGCACTTTATTTTACATTTTAATATTTTATGATGTATTTAAATGAGTAGTTATTGTTGCAAACTCCATTAGAAATTTGAATTGAGATCAGTTTTAGAAAAAGGGAAAGGGGGATGTGAAAAAAAAATGGGGGGGGGGGGGGGGGGGTTAAATTTTTCTTATTTCAGATTTCATAAATAAAAAGAAAATTTCTTCAAACATTTTTTCAACAGCATAGTGAATTGCTCAAAGGCAAAAAAAATATTTTAAGTTCATTAGACCACATTCATTCTGTGTCAGAAACCTATGCTGTGTCAACTATTTAATCACAATCCAAATTTAGATCTGAATCCAGCTTGAATGTTGTGTCCATACTTGCCCCAACCGTTCAGAACTTCAGGGTTCAACCTCTGCGGTCGTATAAAGCTGCATCCTGTGGAGCATCTGGTTATTATTGCGAAAAATGCGCAGGGTTATAAATGCAATAATTTAAACTCGCATTTTGAAATTTTTTATATGAATTAACAGGATTTTTATCAAAATTACAAAAATTAAAATCGCATTTTAGTCTAAAATAACAAAATCACAATAACAAATTCATGCAATAAATTCTGAATGTACAGTATCCTGTAAAAAGGTATCATTGGCATCTGTCGTTGTCCATGCACGACCTGAAACTTATATACCCTACAACAAAAATTTAAAAAAAACTACAACAAAATTTCTTTTTATTAACATGATTAACACAAATAACCATTGTGCCCCACCTACGATAGTAGAGGGGCATTATGTTTTCTGGTCTGTGGGTCTGTTCATCCGTCTGTTCGTTTGTCTGTTTGTTTGTTCATCCTTTCATCCGTCTGTTCGTTTGTCTGTTTGTTTGTTCATCCTTTCATCTGTCCGTCCGTTCGTCCCGCTTCAGGTTAAAGTTTTTGGTCAAGGTAGTTTTTGATGAAGTTGAAGTCCAATCAATTTGAAACTTAGTACACATGTTCCTTATGATATAATCTTTCTAATTTTAATTTCAAATTAGAGTTTTTACCCAATTTCACAATCCACTGAACATAGAGAATGATAATGCCATGTGGGGCATCTGTGTACTGGGGACACATTCTTGTTATAAATATTAAATGTATTTTTTTATATATATTTCAGTTAAAAATGGTGCCAAAGTTGTGTTCTGTTCCAGAGGAGGTATGTTCCTAGAATAATCATTTTATCTAAATATATATGTCACTTAAAGTGGTTTATCTAAAGTGAGGTGAAGAATTGCTACTGTGAAATGGGCTCCCCAAAGGAAAGGGCCTCAAAGAAAAGGTAAGGGTCTCATAGAGAATTAATGTCTTCTAAAAGAACCTTATTTTAAGAAGATACCATAGCAGAATATAGGACATGTTTAGTATTAATGCTAGAAGGAGGAAATACAAGTAGTGATTCAGTAAAAGTATAGTTGCATTCAAATTTTTTATTTGTTGTAATATTATTTAGAAATACAAAATTTAGATTAAACCAGATTTTTAAAGTTTATTTGATAAAATATCAATTATGAAGAAAAATCTATTTGTTTTTTAACTAGAGAAAGAAGGAAAGGAAGTGGAATCAGAGATGAATTCTTTAGGTCCTGGAGAAGCTTTTTTTGTACAGTGTGATGTGACCAAAGAATCAGATATACAGGTTAGTCCATGATATTGAGTTGTATTGAATTTTTTACTGAAAAAAGAAAACTATTTCCTTTAGGTATAAAACTCATTTGCTTCCATGATGCATTTACAAAATTTACTTTATTTTAGTTAAATTTAGTTTCTTTTTCCTTACAAATTAACTGTTTATTTATATTTTAAAATCACAGATGCTAAATAACGGTATACACACTTAACTTTTGCATTCTATGAAAAACCTATTTGCAACAATAAAAAAGTTCTTTATAGTTGGCAAGCTGTCCTCTACAAAAATAGATATTTATCGATTTTAATTTAATAGAAGCACCAAAAGTTTGGAGCATTCATTGTAAACCTTATGTAAAATAGTTTTTTAAATGTGCTTGATATTGTTTTATACAGAATGTGATAGAACAAACAGTAAACAGATACGGAAGAATTGACTGTCTCATTAACAATGCTGGACAGCGTAAGTAACCTAGGCTAGTGGGTGTGTTTAAGACCCTGAATGCCTATTAAGCCCTAGCAGGGATGGCTCTGTTCAATGAGGGTGTTTTCTAAACATCATATATTGTTGACATAATATTGGTCAAGAAAAAGGAGTTCATTTTTATTAATTGCATTTTAGTTTCTTTACTATTTTGATGTTTGATGTTAAACAGCACTTCTTTTTTAAGTAAAGATAAAACAAAGATCATGAATAAATCATGTTTATAACTCAATGTATCTTAGAACGAATTGATTTTCTAATTTTAAATTGTTTCAAATTCATATTCTGATTTTGCTGAAAAATGTGTATTTCATGCTTACAGACATGCACAACAAATATTTCTGAAATAACTTACATCAGGTCTTAATGATGCCAACAGTTCTGAAAGTAAAAAACAAAAAGATAGCATATGCTTGTTATTTTAAGATAATGTGATCATTTTTGTAAATACAAATAAGAATATGTGGTATGAGTGTCAATGAGACAACTCTCCTTCCAAGTCACAATGTGTAAAAAGTAAACAATTATAAGTCAAAGTACCACAAAACTTTGCTTTTTTAAAAGCATGACATACAAAATTTTCTCAGGTATCATAATCAACAGGCATATTGTTAAAGCATGGCTAAAATAAAATTCATAATCAATTAAACTTTTAAAGTCAGTGCTACAAATGTAATTGAATATTTGATCAGTCAGCATGATATTTTTCTATGTTTCAAATAAGATGTCAACTTTTATCTTCAGATCCAGCACATATGCCTATAGATGATTTTAGTGCAGAAGATTTCAGGAAACTTCTCAATACAAATGTTGTTAACTATTTCCTATTTTCAAAGGTAATTATTCATAAAAAATTCAGGATATGGTTTGCTAGAGTATTCTTAGATGCTTAGAGTAAACTACCAAGACAAATTGAACCAAACTTGTCCACAATCATCATTAGGGTATCTAGTTTAAAAAATGTGTCCGATGACCTCACATGTGAACCAAGATGGCCGACATGTCTAAAACTAGTACATTGGTTAAAATGCTGTTTTTATACGACCGCAATAATTGAAAATTTGTTGGTCATATATTGGTATGATGTTGGCGTCGTCGTTGTCCGAAGACATTTGGTTTTCGCACTATAACTTTAGTAAAAGTAGATAAAAATCTATGAAATTTAAACACAAGGTTTATGACCATAAAAGGAAGGTTGGGATTGATTTTGGGAGTTTTGGTCCCAACATTTTAGGAATTAAGGGCCAGAAAGGGCCCAAATAAGCATTTTCTTGGTTTTCGCACTATTACTTTAGTATAAGTAAATAGAAATCTATGAAATTTCAACACAAGGTTTATGACCACAAAAGGAAGGTTGGGATTGATTTTGGGAGTTTTGGTCCCAACAGTTTAGGAATTAGGGGCCAAAAGGGTCCAAAATTAAACTTTGTTTGATTTCATCAAAAAATGAATTATTGGGGTTCTTTGATATGCAAATCTAACCGTGTATATAGATCTTATATATAGGTCTTCATTAAGGTCCAAAGGGTCCAAAATTAAACTTAGTTTGATTTTAACAAAAATTGAATTCTTGGGGTTCTTTGATATCTGAATCTAAACATGTACTTTTAAAAATTTTTGATTATGGGCCCAGTTTTCAAGTTGGTCCAAATCGGGGTCAAAAATTAAACTTTGTTTGATTTCCACAAAAATTGAATATATGGGGTTCTTCAATATGCTGAATTTAACCATGTATTTAGATTTTTAATATTGCGGCCCAGTTATCAAATTCTTCCACATTGAGGTCTAAAGGGTCTAAAATTAAACATTATTTGATTTCATCAAAAATTGATTTCTTGGGGTTCTATGATATGCTGAATCTAACCATGTATTTAGATTTGGGATATTGGACCATAATAGGTAAATGTTCAATTTAAAAATTTTAAGTTTAAGTTCTTAGACCACATTCATTTTGTGTCAGATACCTATTTTGCGTCAACTATTTAATCACAATCCAAATTCAGAGCTGTATCAAGCTTAAATGTTGTGTCCATACTTGCCCCAACTGTTCAGGGTTCGACCTCTGAGGTCGTATAAAGCTGCACCCTGTGGAGCATCTGGTTGGCTCATATCTCTGAATTCAAAGCATTAAGAGCTAATCTAATGGTATAAATTTGTTTGTAAGGTCAAGCTCCATCTGCCCTGAAATTTTTAGACCATTCAGGCAACCTGTTGTTTGGTTGCTGCTCCTGAATTGGTAATTTTAAGAAAATTTTGCAGCTTTTGGTTATTAACTTGAATATTATTATAGATAGAGATGAACTGTAAACAGCAATAATGTACAGCAAAGTAAGACCTACAAATAAGTCACCATGATCAAAATGGTCAATTGACTCCTTAAGGAGTTATTGCCCTTTATAGTAAATTTTTAACAAATTTCTTAAATTTTGTAAATTTTGTAAATTTTTACAAAATATTTTAACTACTGGGCCAAGTTCATTATAGATAGAGATAATTGTAAGCAGCAACAATGTTCAGAAAAGTAAGATCTTCAAACACATCACCATCACCAAAACACAATTTTGTCTTGAATCCATCTGTGTCCTTCATTTATGATTATGCACATGGACCAAGGTGAGCGACACAGGCTCTTTAGAGCCTCTAGTTCAAAGGTGTATTCATATGGTTATTAGTGGTCTTTGATTATAGCAGGAAAATAAGGAAAATTTATCCAGATTATCACATACATAACATGTAATATTATGTAAAAAGTTTATAATAATTTTCAGTTTGCATTACCACACTTAAGAAAAACAGAAGGGAATATCATCAATGATTCTAGTTTGGTTGCACAGATAGGACAACAAGGAGCTGTAACTTATGTGGCTACAAAGGTGAGAAGTTTATGAGCATTTGTTCAATTGTAGGTGTCACACCACCAATTTACACACTCTAACAACTAAGAACTTATGTAAAAGTAACAGTTCCCTGACAACAAAACAGTCCTTTTGATGTCATTATTAACTTAAACTGACCAGCAAATTTACCGACTTGAAACTTTGGATAAAATATATTAAGACCATTTTGAGCCATGATTTACTTGTCTTTGTGTTTGAATTGAACATTTTGCATTACTATACTTGATGATTTTCTGTATATGGCTTTAAACATTGGTTGAAAACTAGGAAGCAGAAAGGCAATACATGAACGATTTTTGATATTCCTGGTTTCTATGAAGTTAAACTAAAGTAGAACATTTAGAAAGCACCTGCTGTGGAAATAGAAAACATCAGTTGAAAAGATAGGGATTTTGAATTATTGGTCTGATACCTGTATAGAGATAATTAAAGGTAAACTTATATACTCTTGCTCCAAAGCACATGTAGCATTTGCGGTTCCAACTTACTACCTCAGTTTAAAAGACTTGTGATACTATAAATGAAGTACTTAGACCATAAGGTCAACAAGGCAATTAACCTAGGTATAAATATTGATTCCTAACTATTATTGTATATAGATATAGGAAAATGTGGTGTGAGTGCCAATGAGACAACTCTCCATCCAAATAACAATTTAAAAAAAGTAAACCATTATAGGTCAATGTACGGCCTTCAACACAGAGCCTTGGCTCACACCCAACAACAAGCTATAAATGGCCCGAAAATTATTAGTGTAAAACCATTCAAACAGGAAAACCAACAGTCTAATCTATATACAATAAAAAAAAAAAAGAGAAACGTGTATAAATTACATAAACAAACGACAACTACTGTACATCAGATTTCTGACTTAGGACAGGTGCAAACATTTGCAGCGAGATTAAACGTTTTGTGTTTACATATTGTAGGGAGCTATAACAGCAATGACCAAAGCTCTTGCAATAGATGAGGCAAAGTACAATGTTCGAGTAAACTCGTAAGTATAGAATGATATAGTATATGCTAGGTTTGGATTAAAGATATTTACATTGCTTACATTGATGTTTTACCACTGTCATCACTCAGTTTATTTTGGTTTTTTTGGTTGAAAATATTGAACAATTGAAACATATTTAAGGAAAAGCTATAAAAATATCACTTCTGTAGAAATAATAGTCTCTAGTTGGATTGTCATAGTCCCTATGAATTGGTCATTTTGTGTTTTGATGATTGAAGTTTTTAATGGCATTGACTGGCTTAACAGCCCTTGCACGGTCGGTACATTTTGTGTGTTGATAATTTGAGAAATTTTCATGATTGAAGGTATTGTTACTATTGTAGAAAAAAGTTGTAACATGTTAAAAAAATATCTGTAAGAATAAGTGAGAACTTTTTGGCAGATATAAAACATCACAGAAAAAAATTATACTACCATCTGTGAGATAAATATATGTTGATGATAAACTTTAAAATTATTTATAGAATAACTAATCGAAGAATTCAAATAGAGAAAAATATTCCACAATGACCAAACAACACATTAATTCACGGATGCGCGTAGCGCATGAGTTAATTATCAGTGTTGTTCGGTCACCTGTTGAATATTTTTCGATATTTGAATTCTTTAATTAGTTATTCTTTTTATTACATTGGCAAATGTTTTTTTTAAAGAAATTAATGTAAAACATGTAAGGAACTATATCTTTTTTTCTACGCATTCACAATTTGTTTTGATCCGCCGTTATCGACGTCTTGACAACGCCTATTGTTTATGACGTCAGAGAGTGAAATAACCACGTTTATTTCACATGTGAAATTATCGGTATTTATTTAACTGGGAAATCAATGTAATTCATTGCAAACAATGTAATAATATTAAATTTTCAGTGTTTCACCTGGAAATGTTTGGACACCTATGTGGGAGGCTGGAGCTAATTCATTCAGTGATCCAGAGGCTGCAAAAAAGGCAGGTGCAGATGCTCAGGTAAATATATACAGCTGGCTTAGAAAAATAGACTCATTTGATAACAAATTGTACTAATTTAATGCACCAGATGCACATTTCGATAGTTAATGTGTCTTCAGTGATGCTATTGGTCAAAATATTTGAATATCCAAAATCTAATACAAAGGTTGAGGAGAGGATGAAACCAAAAAGGACCTAAAGTCTAGTCAATCCAGACAAGGAATTATAGCTGAAGGGATTTCATCTTACTGTAAGGACTTAAACTATATTTCAGCTACTGGTATATGGAAGGAAAATTCACAATTGGAAATGAATGGAGCTTTGACTGATAACTAAAAAAAGAAACATAAAAAATATAACAAAATGATAGAAAACAGTTAAGAATAACAGACAATCAGTTTGTAATGAAGAAAAAGTTAACATTAGTAACAGAAAATTGATAATGATATTAAGATTGTGTTTCAAATCCTTAACCTCTTTGTTTTCCAGTTGATTGGTCGATATGGTACATTAGAAGAAAGTGGTTTAGCTTTCCTTTATCTGGCAGCTGATGCAACATTCTGTACAGGAATAGATCTCAACTTATCAGGAGGGGCAGAATTAAATTATGCAAATAAGAATCAAAAAGGGGAGAAGAAGTCTACATATGACTAGAATGCAGATATCTTTCAGTTCACATATTATTTGTAAGGTGTTGGAATTGGTAGTGATTTATACAAGGCAAAGATGGGTGTTGGTATATAATAAATGAAGTAGTATATATGTAATTGGAAGAATAATTGGAAAGAGGGAATGTCAACTGATGATTTTTAGCAAGAATGATAGTTATTTGTGCATCCATAATATAGAAAATACACATTACGTGTCAAAGATAGGTGTTGGTATATATAAAAAATATGATTGAGTTTATATTTTGTTGAAAGAATAATTGAAAAGAGATATTTTTAATCGATGATTTATAAGAATAAATGGAAAGAGGTATTTTTGATTGATGATTAATAAGAATAATTGGAAGGCAGTATTTTTAATTGATAATTCATAATGAGAGTGGCTAGTATTTAGACATTCCATGTTAAATAAGACTTATTATTTGCATGGAGTGTGTATTGATAGTAATTTAAAAAAAAAAGATAATGAAAAAAATTGATAAATAAACTTGTATTTGCATTAAGTTAAATCTTGTGTAGAAAGAGGTGGCTTAAGTTGATTTTATATTGTAATTTATAGTAAATTCGAATGAAAAATACTAGCACTTAATGTTTTATACTGCAGCAGGGTACATGTAGTTATTTTATTTTTATAAAATTATACAGATTGTATTTACAAATGAAATCCATATGTTGAATTTTTTCCCTGCATTTTTAGTGCGTTTTGGTTGTTATCATTAAAGAATTTGGCTCTTCATTTTATATGTGTAGATTATTAGGTTATGAATGGAAGAACACTTTGGTGTGCTCAAAGGGATTTGCTGGAATAACCTTCAGCTGGAACACACAAACACTAAAATTTAAAATCCAAGGATACCTCAATATTTGAGGAGTTATAAGACTGTAAGGGACTCAAAAAGAGTATTCAAACTCACATGAGGTCAATTTAACATGAGGGGGTTTGAAGCACTGACTGTAAATAATTTCTTCAAGATTAAAAGCCATTTTATATATATTTTTTCAAGCAAATTTATCTCAGAACTTATTGATATTAAAATGTGTTAAAAATATAGACTTTATATGTATTATACAGAAAGCATTTATTTCCTTTTATATTTTCCATGGGTTCTTTGAAATATTATATGCATTATTCAAAGACGTTCTCATATTCAAACCACCTAAATAAGGGTTCACCATATTAGATGTATGTAATGGTTGTGATCATTGCATCACAAATTATTTGATATTAATATTTGTCATGGTTTTGTTATCATTGTTCATACTTAAAATCTGAAAGATATATGATTTTTATGCAGTTATTATTTATGACTCCAGTCTCTCTTAATTAGTGATATTAAATTGATATTTAAGTATGAATTTGAACAGTTGCTTATTGAAACTATCTTGGAGTATTATTTACTTGCTTTTTATATTTTAAACAACTTTTTGTTTATTTTATATAAGAGAGTTAGTATATTAATGTTTATGCTCATGTGAGTCTTGAGGGGTAAAATAGTATTTTCACATTAAGATATACTTGATTTTTACCAGTTTTAACAAAAGCTCAACAACAGCACATCAACAATATGTATTTCAAATTAAAATCTTGTTCATCCACTATATTTTTACTCTGTTGGATTCTTGTCTCATTGGCAATCATACAACATCTCCCTTTTTATCAAGCATTAAGTGGAATATTGTCAAAGTAGTGATTTCATAAGGTCGTTTGCAAGGTGACAATGATGATACAAAGTACTTGAGTGTTGTGACAATTTATTATCAATTGATATTTTCAGAAAACTGATTACCGCCTCTGACAGCTTAACTATAATGAATCATTTGGCGGAAGTAAGAGGTATTCTGTACTATTGTTTAATTCCTTGATGAAAAAAACAAAAATAAAAAAAATACAGAACTCCGCTTAAAATTATTAACGATAAGTTCCTAAGCAAAATCTCGTTATTGTGTTATGTTCTTTGATATTTTTTGTATTCTTGTCTTTCATTTTTGCTAATGTGCCTTGTCTATATGACTTTTTGTGTTTCTTTGATACATATTAGTTTTATTAGATATAGTGTAATAATGTCTTGATTTCAAAGGCCAAATCTGTTTGCAAAGACAAAGTAATGTATGCTGGTTTTTCTAAAAGATTAAATTTAAATGAGTGGAAATTTTTTATCATTTATCTATTATCTATTTGAGAAATTTGGGAAAATAGGGCCTTCTCAAAATTTTCCTACTTTACATTTCTGATTTAGCAATGAGTTGAAATTTGTATTTCTTATACTCATATGTCTACTAAAAGCTATAAGCCCTAAATTTGAGAGAAATTACTATAATAAATTACTTATTGAACCAAAGATAATACACTTGTATTCATTGTCTGCATTATTCTACTTTAAGCAAAACCTTATTATTGGAATTTGAATATCATATATTCGAACTCTAACTGTATATCTACCCTGAAGTATGTTTTTTAATAGCTTACATATATTAAAGAATACTGTTACTTGTGATGTGCAATAATATAAAATCCAATGTTGATTTATACAATAATTAATAAAATTGATAAATGATTAAAGTAGTTGATTTTTATACAATTTGTTGCAGTATTACAAATAAACCAACCAGGATTTACGTTTTGTATGCCAAATATGTTTTTCATCTATAAAAGACTCATCAGTGACCCTCTATTGATAAAATAAGAAAGGCCAAAACAATAGTTGGTGTGTTGCTTGGAATATAATGTCTGCAATTATAGAAGCTATTATCAGTGCCCATTACGTCATCAGATCATCAAGTATTGATTATGGTAGGATAGCTCTTAAAAAAACCCAGAAGAACCAGGTTGCATACAAAAAAGAGGTTCAGAAAAAAGTAAAATCACAAATACTGAAATCCAAGGAAAATTCAAAACAAAAAGTCACTAATCAAATGGCAAAATCAAAAGCCCAAACAAATCAAAATGGATAACAACCGAAAGTGTCATATTCCAGCATGGTACTCCACTAGTGGAAGTTCTAGTACTTGTATGCAGTACTCATGAATAAGAGTGTTTCTTTTTTATGCTCCTTGTCGAAGGCCTCACTGTAATTTGTAATGAAGAACATCGATAAAACCGCTCTTCCTTTGCATTTTGTGAGATTTTTGCTGTGAATGTCCATATTTTGTGTCAGTATTGGATACCCCATGTCCTTTGGTTTTTTCTTTTTATTTTGAATACTACAAGAATAAATATCAATATACTTTATTTTCTATGCTTGTGTGCATATTGAACTCAAATCTACATGCGCTGTCTGAATTAATTATTTTATGTCCTTTTATGTCATGAGAACATCAAATAATGGCTGCCTTAGAATAAATGATTTGAATGTGATATTGCACAATTCCTCATGGTGAATAATATTGTGAGTATTTGTAGTCTGGTGCTCGTCTCCAGAAGCCATATTCATGTGCACTGGCATCATGGTAATGAATGACGATTCTGAAAAAGAAACGAATTGCTTTGAAGATAACAATTTTGTTAGAGAAAATAATATAAGCATAAAAATACCCGCATGTTTTAAAAAAGTTATGGACTGGAAACAAAATATAATGTTTATATGGTACTTAAATATAAAAAAAAGATGTGGTAAAATTACCAATGAGATATCTTTTCACAGGAGACCAAATGACATAGAAATTAACAACTATAGGTCACCATAAGGCCTTCAACAATGATCAAAAACCCTACCGCAAAGGCACCAAAATGAAAAATTATTCAAATGAGAAAACTAAAAGCACATTTATTAATACACATTGTGTGCATGAAAGACGAAACCAAATTGCAGAAAAGACAGGAGTCATATTCCTGACATGTCCGTCAGTTTAAGCAGAATATGTTAAAAGTATGAAGCTTTAGTCAGATTTGTGTCACAAAATCATCCGAGAGACACCCAACGACATTTGATTGGTGTGAATGCTGCATGATGCATCTGTCATGAACATTGCCAGACCTTGCCAGGTTGACTTGCATTCTTAATTTATCATTGAATTTAGAATTTAGCCAATTCAATGCATGTATTTCTTGCTTGTATTAATGACAGGAGTGAGCAGAATATCACGTATTATCGACATTGAACATGTTGAAAGGACAAAAAAGTAATGTCTTGGTGACAGTTATACGCCACATATAGAAGGATGCATAAATATTTTCAACATATCTTTTTATTTCACCTACTAGGCAAGTTTGTGTAATGCAAATTAAGAATAAGAGAAGTAAAAACAAAACATGATTTAATTACATATAACAATAACCGTTTCCCATTGTTTAAGGTGGTACCCAACACTTTAACTAAAATTAATTTGGCTCGTTTAATTTTCTTAAAATTTTGACAAAGTATTTACTTTGACCCTTTGACAAAAACATAATTTTTTTTTAAATTTGAACCAACCGTTTTATCAGAAAAATTACACTGGTTATATAGCAATTTGACAAGCAATTATTTTGATCATTGAGAAGCTTAATATTCCCTTAACATGCTTATCAACACAAGGTAATTAAAACGTTTAGCTGATTTTATCTCCCTGTAGTGTTAGGTACCACCTTAAATTATAACAGAGAATTAAGGTGGTACTTTATTTTCTGATAATAATACAAAGTTGGACTTATTGATCTATTTTGTTTTATGATGAGTTCATTCATAAATCTAAAATAAGTAATATTCCTGCATAGGGAACGAAAATCAAATGATAACACAACATTTAAGAATGATACCAGTATGTGTAGAACGTTCTATTTAAAAGAAAACCTCATTTTCATATGAATTTCAGACAGCAAAACAGAAGATATATATATTTTTTAAATACTGCAGTTACAGATACGACATAAAGGAAAGACGAAATATACCAGAGCGACATTCAAACTCATATATGTCGAAAATAAACTGACAACGCCATGATTAAAAAATAAAAAGACAAACAGACAAAGAATAGTAGACAAAACACAACTTAGAAAACTTAAGAATAAGCATTACGAACCCCACCAAAAAATGGGATGTATCAGGTGCTCTGAAAGGATAAACAGATCCTCCTCCACATCTGGCACCCGTCATGTTGCTCATGTTAATAACAAGTTTCATGCGGTAGATCACATTCGTGAAAATTACAAATAACCTAATATTTTTTTCACCTAATGTTTTGGATGAGTCAAACTATGAAGTCTTAATACAACCTTACCTATTCTTTGGAATATTTGTGTTCTCTGTTAGAAATTCCATAAACTGTTTCGTGTATTCAGGGTTATTGGTTTCGTTAAATTTACCAACTGTATTCATATCTAAAAACATCATAGGACCACGACTGCCATTATGGTACATCCTATCTCCACACGTCAATTTTATATAAACTACCTGAAATAACCAATTTCAAATACAATGTCATCATTTATTTTGTCTCTAAGTCAATTAAATGAATTCGCAATGGTGTGACTGTCTTGAAAATCCTTATTCTGATAACTTTAAATTGCTGATTAAAAAATCATTGATATGTTGACTTTCTGTATATTTAACGGAGGTAAATTATTTGAAACAATAAGGTTTTTTTTTCTACCACCAGGAGTCGATTTCACAAAAAAAAACTTACGACTAAGATTGATCGTAAGTATACTGATTTGTACAGATTGCCAAAGCCGTAATTGTTAAAATTTTCGGAACGTTTTATCTTAAATGCTATCAAGCTGTGTCTGATATTGGCTTCCTTTTGTAATGGCTCGAGCGCAACTGACTAGGTTGATGTACACGAAAGCGCGTCTAGATCACCAAAATATAAGCCTGGAATCATGATATTTACCAAGTGTCATTGACCTTTTTTATGGCATTGTCGATTTTTAATGATCTTCAACTTTAGATCTGATTTTGACTTCAATTTGTTTTGATTCGAGAGGTCAACGCAAATGGTATCATGTAAACGAAATGTGCGTCTGTCGTTATCGACTTTTCAAATTATGAGCTTTGTACAATGTATCTTTGATAGGTTTTTATCGAGTTCAAAGTGTAGATGCAATTTCAGTAGCAACGACATATTTCCCTAAAAGAATTATGAAAATACTACTTTCATTTTCTCAAAATTATTTGGAAATATGATATTTCAACTTGTATTACATATCATGATTTCCTTGATAGAAGCTAATAGACTAAAATGTTCAGGTGGCTAAGTTGAAACGATCCTTAAGACAATTTAATAGATGCCGTCACGAGTTGGTTGATAAATTTGGAATACTAGTATCTGTTTCACAAATGACGACGACATATGTTTTAATGATCGTAACTACAACCCGTCCTGTAACTGAATTTGACCTATAACAGGGATAATTAGACTCACCACAGCAACATGACGGACGCCGCATGAAGCAGTATGTGGTTGTCCTTCAGGAGCACTTAACATCAACCCTAGTTCAAAACGTTTTGGACTTGAGAGTTTGAATATTACATTGGTATATTTCGCCTCTCTTTTACAAGCTTTTGTTACATATTGTGCAATCGTTATATTTATAAGAATTCAATTCATCTTTCTGAGGTAAAAAGAGATGACCGAAACCATAATCATGATGAAATAATGCTGTCGAAAGTCTAAATTAACAGCAAATTCAGAAACATTAATGTAAAATCAAAAAAGGCAACAGTAGTAAGTGTTCAAAAGTTATAAATCGATTGAGAAAAACCAAAACTGAGGGAAGCACATCAACTATATGAGAAAAACAAAGGGACAACAAGAACACCGAAGTGCAACACAAACATACACCAACACGCATAGAAACTATTTGATAACAACTGTCTTTTTCCTGACTTGGTACAGGATTTTTCTTAAAATCATTTTAAGAAAAAAAAATGGTTGGTTGAACTTGTTTTTATGATTTTAATTTTATAGTCGTAGATATATGAGGAATCATTTCCATAGTAATTAGTTTATTATTTCCAAAAAAAGTCCAGATTAGATATTAAACCAATATTTAAATAAAGGTTATGTACATTTTCTTCTGTAATTTTTAACACGAAAATATTAATACTTGAATTCATTATTGAGTATATTTTATCAATAAAGCTATGTTTAACTTTAATGAATCAAATGTAAATAACCTTAAAGTTCGTTATGCAATTTTTGTTATATTATATTGATTACATACAATTTTTCAAATTTAAATTAATCCTTTCTAAAATTGTCCTTTAGTTATTTAAATTTTGAAATTCAAGAAACTAAAGGTTACAACTCCATCATGCAAAATTGGCTTCGATGGAATTGTTGATTTTTAAGTTCTTTTTGGTCATATATATATAGCTCTTCAATTGTTTCGGTTCTTATAAATCCTTGGCTTTTAAACATTTGGCTTTGAGCGTTCCTGATAAAGGTTAACCCAGAAACGTATGCAAGAAATTGTATAACATGTTGTTTTCGTCTTTTGTTTTGATTATCAATATATTGAGAAAATGTTTACCATAAAATAAAGGTTGTTCATTTGGTTGGTTGACCGTTTTACAGATGATATCGGATATGTTCCTTATGTCGTAACTACAATACCCTTCCTTTTTCACGAATCTGACCTACCGAGTTAAACTATTTACCGGACATGTGCCACCTGTGGAGCAGGATCTGCTTACCTTTCCGGAACACCTGAGATCACACAAAGTTTTTGGTGGGGTTCGTGTTGCTTAGTCTTTAGTTTTCTATGTTGTGTCTTCTGTACTATTATAATTTTTATGTCTGTTTGTCTTTTTATTCTTAGGCATGGCGTTGTCAGTATATTTTCTATCTATGAGTTTGACTCTCCCTCTGGTATCTTTCGTCCCTCTTTTGATTGATAATAACAAAAAAAGATTAAAATGAGGAAAATAATAAGGTATCAAATTACGAAACTTTATAGGAATAACCAATATTGCTGGGTATTTTTTTTTTACAATTTACGTAAATTGATGGCTATTGCTGACATTTTGACTTGACCGAAAAATCAATAAAGTACAACATCCAATATATATTCAATAAGATGGGATTTATGGCCTAATTTTTTTTTATCTATTATGTCTGTTTGCTTTATTCACACATCGTTGTCAAAATAATGAAATTTTATGCGAATGACATATATGAGTGAAATGTTTGGCTAGCTATAAAACCAGTTTCACTCCATCATTTTCTACCTAAGAAACTGCCTGTACCTAGTTAGGAATATGATAGTTATTTTCCTTTCTTTTGATGTGTTTGAGCTTTTGATTTTGCCATTTGAATGCTAGATTTTCGTTTTGAATTTTCCTCGGATTTTTATTATTTCACCTTTTTGTGAGAATGAGACATTTGGTAGAACAATATCACCCAGAAAGCAAAAAATTTTTTTTTAGTCTATTAACTGCTACTTCTACTTGGACTTTTATCTAGTGATAAGAAACCATTATGGATTTTCGAAACTTAAAGTTGTGTTTAATAAGTTAATACAACTTATTGTTTCTTATTAATTATTTATAACTGTTGATGTAAATGTCCTTTGGTTTTTTAGTCTTTGTTTACTCCTTGGTTTTGATTGTTATTGTCTTATACCATTTTTTCTTTTTAAAAATATATTTGCAATTTGCAATGACTGGTAAAAAGTAAAATACCAAAATTATCAAGGACAATTCAAAACGAAAAATCCTGGCAAAATGAAAAGTTTAAACATCAAAGGTCTTGTTACTAGCATTTTCTCAAGTAGAAAATGGTTAATCCTGATTTTATAGCTAACCAAACCTCTCAATTGTATGATAGTCGCATAGGTAAAACTATCTTCTTATGTTTTTAATGAATAGCCTATATATGTCCATTGTTGATAGATCATGATCTTGGGATTTGTTGGAAACAATATAAAATGCTACAAATCCTGTTATAATCTGTTTCACTATTAAAATTCATATGCTGCTAATATTTGTCTTGTAAAACTGCTGATGCGTTAACCTCAGATATGCACTATATTGAAATTTTGTCTATGAATTTGCGATCCTCATGATCATTTTCTTTGATAAGCTTATTTCAAAGTTGAAATTTTAACATTAATAACGGTACAAATGGACTGAACCAGATCCGCATTTGGACAATTAATATCCCTTCAGTGATGCTCGAGGTATGAATATATGAAAATCAAAATCCTATTCAAAACACGAAGAGCTTATAAACTAAGAAAAACAAAAAGTTGAGACAAAGACATGCGATGCACCAGAGCTTTGCATTAGGAACAGTTATTCCTTACCTTTTTTTTTTATATTTGTGACAACATTTTCATGCTTATGCCAAATTACTGTTTACTAGGCTGGTGCTACCTGCGGGAACTAACATTTCCCCAGAATAGGTATTGTCGCAGTGGTAGAAAATATATTAATGGAACCAATTTTGCTACACCACATGCGCTTTCGACAATAAATATCTCTCCAGTGATGCTCGATTTTAAAGGGACATTTTTTTGTGATGAGTTTATTTATGATCACGGCACTAACCTCTGTAGGAACAATCATAACTGAAGCTACCTTCTTAATCAACTTTTCTTCAAAATCCAAAGCGATATCATCATTTTTCAGGTTTGTGTGAATGTATAAATTTGGCATGGTTATTTACAGGGACTGAAATATAGAAAATCTGTTTGATTGATATGAAATATATAATATATTGACCATATTTCTTTAACATGTTAAAAGAAATAGAATGATTTGTAGTAAAGCATTATTATCTGAATGTAATTTCAACTCATTATTAACATTCAAGAATAATATAGTCGAATACTTTAGTAGCAGTATTTGTCGTGTTTTCATGGTATGTATGGTTATTATCGACTTTTCCCCCCAGATAATTATAGATTTACATATTTAAGCTTTACCATGAACATTTGGTTCTTTTTCTGTTATATAGAAATACAATTGGGGAATATTTCCAAATTCTTCTAGTTTAATCATGTTAATGAAAAGTTTTATGAGATGATGACTACCTGTGTAAAATCATATTAAAGATATATTTGTACATGAACGATAGTGACAAGTGTAGGTTTCCGTAGAAATTTTAGTCAATATATACCGGTTAATTTCATATGATATACCGTGAAATACACCCCTAAATATGTCGGTACAGTCAAATTTATTATTATATTTAATATATGCACTATTATCACAATATTTGAATATCTATAGACTTTCATTTTATAATTCTATACTGCATTGATATGTTATAAAACAACAGTGATATACATTTAAAAAAAAACACAGTACTAAAACGCTTTACCTGTGGTCTGTCAAGGTTGAGGTGAGACTATGGTATGCAGTACAGTCTACCAATAGGCTGGTTAGTATTAAAAGTACTCGGATATGCATATTTTGCACAAGCTAGCTAACTTCCACATTTTCAATGTCCGTCAGAATTTGTAATTCATGATTAGATAACTCCAGCATTGCTACCAGAATCTAAGACAAACGAGACGATTTTAATTTTGAAATTATAAATGCCCACATTCCTTTAAAATATTTATAGATTATCGAAGATCTTCTCAACGAGATTGATTTTATCGCTTTAGCCGGTACGACTAATGATAATATGTGTATCGCTATTTTACCGATGTCAATTTCATTAGCCTCGTGCCTCCTTAGTTTCTAGCGATAATTTTCCATCTCAAGCGAGTAGCATGATATGAAATATTATCACAAAAAAAGAACAAAGGAGAAATGCACAAAATAGCGATAAAGAAAAAATATACCAACTTCACCTGCATATAAGATATACGTACATTTCCCAACATATTCGGGATTCAAGAGCTTGCGGCTCATACTCAGACTTTGTAAAACGTCATCAGTGTCTGAGCGGAAGGTTGATGAACCAGGGGTATGTCTCGTCCTTATTCTAAAAAAGTTTATCGGAAGATACCAGTACCTTGTTGATAAATATTCCGTATCAACTTCTTGTCTTATCGGGGCCTTTTATAGCTGACTATGCGGTATGGGCTTTGCTCATTGTTGAAAGCCGTACGGTGACCTATAGTTGTTAATGTCTGTGTCATTTTGGTCTCTTGTGGACAGTTGTCTCATTGGCAATCATACCACATCTTCTTTTTTATATTCACAAATATTACACGATGGTCTTGACGTATAGATTTTGCGTACCGCCGTTGTTTATCGTCTTAATAACGTATTGTAGTATTCTTTTGTTTGTCTTTATTAATATTACTTTTACTGTTAAATCTGTTTAAGTGATATCAATTTAATGTTACTCTGCACTTATGCATCCCGTCATACTTTGAACGACAAAATTATGTTATATTTAACTGTGTGACGTCAAACGCGTGATTCTACGTCAGATATAATGTTAATCCAACCATAAGTCTGTCAGGGTAAGGCTTCGATCCCAGTACTTTTAAAAAATCTTTCACTCCTTTATGGTGGATTTTACATAGATAAATAAAATCGTGTAATAAAAGAGCAAAATGATATTTATGCTTTTTTGTGCTTCTTTTTTACATTAATTTTATTTATTTATTAATTATCTTTGGAAAGAAAACGTATTTAATTATTAAAAGCATTTTACTGTGGTTATTTGCAAATCTGTCAAAAGAAATAATTTCAAATCAATCTGAGTTGATGATAGAATCTGGGACTATTTTAAAAACGCATTTTTTTTTTTACCGTAAGTTGCACTTATTTGTAATGAGTGATCTGGCGAGTGTTTGGGCTGTGTTTCTATCACGTAGTTTTGAAATTTTAGCAATATTTTGTAGCATTGTCATAAAGTGGTAGGTTTGGTTAACCATTAAAACAGGTGCATTAAATCATTTTTATCGAGCCTTCGACTCTTATCGAAAAATCGAGACATAGCGATGCTACATTCCGTCCTGGGCGTCGTCGTCGTCTGCAGCGTCCACAAATATTTACTCTGTGGTTAAAGTTTTTGAAAATTAGATAACTTTCTTAAACATACCTGGATTTCTACCAAAGTTGGACAGAAGCTTGTTTATGATACCAATATATGATCCAGAAGTAAATTTAAAAAAAATCCTGTTTTTCTGTATTTTACATATAAATGACTTAGTTTTTCTGCAAGGAAACATAACATTAACTGTGTGGTTAAAGTTTTTAAAATTTTAATAACTTTCGTAAACTATCCAGATTTGTACCAAACTTGGACAGCAGCTTGTTAATGATCAAAAACTAGTATCTAGAAGGAAATTTAGTAAACAAACTGTTCCTGGTTTTCCGTATTTTACTTATAAATGAACTTATTTATTTCTTCCAGTTAGCAATACAAACAGTGCAGTTAAAGTTTTTAAATCATTTGTTAGATCCATAAACTATCCTGGATTTTTGCCAAACTTGACCAGAAGCTTCTTACTTTCAAAATATAATCGACAGGAATATTTTTTCCTCATTTTTGTTCAGCTTGCGATTAACAACAATAGTAGGAGAGACACTGGGTTAAGCGGAACCCTTACAAATTTCCTTAAAATGACTTGTGCCAATAGCTATCAAAGGTACTAAGGTTATAATTTAGTACTCCAGACGTGCGTTTCGTCTACATAAGACTCATCAGTGACGCTTATATCAAAGTAGTTTTAAAGCAAAATAAGTACAAAGTTGAAGAGCATTGAGGATCAATAATTCCAAAAAAGTTGTCAAGTCTGGAATAAGGCAGGTGTTTACAAATAGTTCGTTTCAATAGAAGTTGTCTTTTTTGGTTTTTGTTTTTGCACTTAAGTGTTTCTGTTGTTACTTTGTTTTCCTCTTATAGTAATGTGTTTCCCTTGATTTTAGTTTTTAACCTGGGCCCGTATGCATAAAGCTACTTAAGTTAAGATTTCCTTAGTAAACACTTAAGTTAAGGAAACTCCGCCCTTTTTATCTAAGTGGTATGCATAAAAAATATTAAACTAAGTATTTCCTTAGTAAAATCTTAGTTGTTTTAAGTCACGCCCACAAAAATTAAGTGGTATGCATAAAACTCCTTATACTAAGGAAACACATAAGATTACTCTTAAGTCTAAGATACCTATAGAGCTTCCTAAAATTTTCAAACATAGTTTAAAATCAATCGAAAGTATGCGTTTTTAGCAGAACATTAATATGTTACCTACAGTTAAATTGATTAATAACTATATCAGTAATAATATACTAATTATTCGTTTATTTATTGTTAAATATTAACGATCATCGTAATTTTCTTCAACTCACGTATAATCAACAAATCAAAAGATAACAGTGGGTAGTTATATACTATTTCTCATATCTCGTGTATACCAAAAGTACTCAGTTTTTATACTCATGTTATTCATGGTTCTATTTTTCTTTTGTTCACTCTGTACGCGCACGTTTTTAGATTTACAAAATACACCGCGCATGTATCATTTGTAACTGTAAGTTCAAACAGAATTAAGGAATGAAGAGAGGGCACTCAAAAAAACATTTTTTATATCATGTGTGTATGGGTTGTTTTTTTTTTGGAGGGGGGGGGGATCATTTGAATTTTCAATTTAGTTTTATTTTAAAGATTTAGGGTATACCCTAAAAAAAATTCACTTACAGGGACAAAATCGAAAAGTTTTAAGACCTACCAAGAGGCGGATTTCTTTTCATACAAAGGGGAGAGGTGGACATGGACCTTCATTTTGTTGAAACAATAAGTTGATTGTTTATGGAATCACTGTTACAGAAGTCAAAAGTCCCCACTGCTACACCTCATGGAATTCGAAGTTTATATAAGATCATATATATACCTTACTCGTATCAATTTTTTTTTTATATTTCATTATATATTCAATGAGATATATTGCGGTTTCGAAAATACTGAGTACTAAGTACGTTAAGATGTTGAGAATAAACTTACTGTCATAATTTGTGTCAGTAAAGATTGTAGGACTTTTGAAAAATGTCCTTGTTTGTATATGGATTCTTGGAAAAAATTTCTACCCTTCCCCTTTTTTTTGTTGTAAAAGGGAAGAGATAAAAATGTGACTTTCACATCAAAATAGATGTTTTTCAAACCATAAGCAAATGTAAACAAGGGGTCTGGAAAGGGAGATGTCAGCGCATAATAAGCTGAACTATAATTAGCATGATTAGTGAACATTTTATTGAAAAAAATGTTTTGTAAAATGATTTGCTTACAATGCTACCCCTAGTCTTGTGCTACGCCACTGAAACCTTGATCATGTTTTGTTAGAGTTTAAAACATATTGTTGTATCCAAAAAATATTACACCCATTAAAAGATGATTAAAGATTATTCCTTTGGGTTACCGAAATATGTTTCTTCCAATGCTCATCCGTCAAAACTTAAGTAAGTTGATGCATACCGCTTAAGAATTTTACTTAACTAAGGAAATTCTTAGTGAAATCTAAGTTTAAGAAATACTTAAGTTAAGATGTTTTATGCATACGGCCCCTGGTTATTATGTTTTCTCTTTATCGATTAATGACTTTTAAACACCGGTATACTACTGTTGCCTTTATTTATAGATAGCTACATACCAAATATGAAACAATTGACACAGGAACACCCGAAAACCTGATTTATTCCTTACCAATAAACGAAAAGCATTCATCACAGTCAGCAATCATCGACAATAAATGAACTGCAGGCTACTACCTCGGTACAGGTGCATAACACCAGTGTAGGGTTGAAATATTTTGTGCATGTGCAAGCTTAATTCTCCCTAAATCGAGACAATAATGTAACAGGAAAAACTCATAAAAATATTTGGAAAAGGCTTAATTTATCACATAAAAAATCTAACAAAAATACTAAAAATGATAATAACTATAATGTATAATTCCAAGAATACTAGCAGTTAATGAAGAAGAATTCAACACGAATTTGATATAATAAAAAACAAAACCACAATATTTCTGGACTAATTAGCTATTAAATAAACCCTGTGTTATAGATATAACTTATTTGGTATCTCAAAAGCATAATTAGCAAAATATCTTTTTGTATCAAAAACGGATACACACGACAATTACATAATCACAAGAGCTGTTTTGGATGACAAAGTTATTGTACGGAAATTTTTAATCTAAATACCGACATTGATGTGAGCTACTTAAGTTTAATAATGAGAAAATAACATAAAATGTATTTATAAGCCCCCATTTGTATTTATCTGATTATTATCACCAGCTTTTGAAATTAAACCGTTTGACTATAATTATTCCTTTATTCCTATTATATTATTGACATTCTTCATATAATGTGTTATACGGCTAATTTGTATCTAGGATTAACATCCGAAAGATTATGAGTTTTTTCTTGGAAGCATTAACAGTCATGTCCCTGGTTTAAATGTTTTAGTTTGACGTGAGAAACTATTTACGAAACATTGCGAGACAAAGGGAGGATTAGAAGTTCCCTATTGCTAATATGATTTTTGGACGGTGATATTCATTTTACCCAATCTAAGGGTTTATATATTCCAACTCGATCGCAATGCCAGTGTATGTTCATTGATCGAGTTTGTGATATATTAATACGGGCCTAGGTTAGCGTATGTGTTAACGCCCTGCAAACATGTTTCACCGAACCACATATTGAATGTGCCTGTTCCAAGTCAGGCCCCTGTATTTCAATGGTTGTCATTTGTTGCAGTATATCATATCTGTTTCGCCTACTGTTTTGTACATAAAGCAATATGTGGGTTTCCATTTGAATTGTTTTACAATTTATAATGTTCGCGCCTTTTATAAATTGATATACGGTACATATTTGCTCACTGTTGAAAGCCATATGGTGACAAATAGTTGCTAATATAAACGTTATTTAGTTACAGTTGGTCCTATGTGTTCCGTTGGTTAGCCTAGCCGAGCATTTGAAATGGACAAGTGTTTTCAAGTTATTTTCAAATTAAATTTTTTTTTAGGCCAACATCTTAGTCAGAATTTGATAAAATGAGAACAATTTCGAGTCCATGGCTTACGAATTTCAATAAAAAAAAAAAATAGAGGAAAGGGTTCTTATTGATAAAGAAGGGGTCATGCTTCATAATCTTATATGCAGACGATATTTAATTTCAATATACTATTTACAGAAACAACCGTTTTTTAGACTTTAAAAGCATAAAAGCATAATAAGCCGCATTGCCAAAATACTGAAAATTACGCCAATCACTTTTGAAGGTCTATTTCACAAATGAAAGATCTCTCGAAGATATCTCTGATGTTTTTCCACTTGTATTCACTTCGGGATACAATATTAAGTATATAATAAGTGTCATCAGATTCTGGTTTCCCAGGAAGCCAGTTGAAGTAAGTCATTTCTGTACCATCGTCATATAACCATTTACCATTAACAAGTTCACCTTGAATGAACTTTGCTGATACTGGATAAGGTTCTACTTGGTCTGAAACAATAAGATTAGAGCCATTACTGAAAAACATGGCATTTCCGTATGAAATTGATTAACTGGTTCGCGTGTAATTTATCTTCAGCACGATTGTGCCATTTCGAGGTGGTAATTTTATTTGTTGAGGGAGACGGAGTTACTGGTGAGAAGCACCACACTTCTGTAGGAAAACTGACAAGCTTAGTCATTTGAGATTAAAGTCGAGTGCACATTTCTGGTGCGGTATTCGAATTAAAAAAAATCAGCTTTGACAGACTTGTGATACAATAGTTCAACTTAAATCCATTTAATCATTTTTGATTGTTCTAAATTGAATAAATTATTTATAAATAATTATTAAAAACACCAGAATGATAAATTTTGAATTAAGTGCATTTGTTTTTTACTTGTTACAGTACAGATTCGAATTCACTTGGATCCATAATCACCCTCGTACACATAAGAATTCAAATTCAAATCTACTGGTAGAAATTAGGATATCCAGAATTGTACTTGGGACATCCTAAATTGTATTAGACGATGACTAAAAAAGCAACAATAAAAGAAATATTTCGTTTTTTTCTTTATAATGATATATCCAAAAAGGAAAAAAAAGAGCAAATTTTCTTTCAATTTATTTCACAGCAGAGCCTTTTTACAAAATATTAACTAAATTTCAACAGGTCATACGTTCATACGAGGTGCTTTAAGGTTTTGACAACATCTGAGTGTACATGCATTTAAGAACACTTCAATTTGGCATATATTTTAATTGATTATACTATATATTAATCTTATAACTTGCCAACATTTATTGGAAGCATTTCATATATTGTCTATCAGATAAAAATATTTTATTATGTAAATGATGTCTTTCGATTTGAAATTGAACAAAAACATCTTAAATTTAAAAAAAATGTATCAAAATTAGTATTCAGAAGACACTCATCTTAATGCAAAAAAAAAAAGGAAATATAGAAATCACATTCTATCAATTTATCATTTTGTTTGTTGTTTTGACCTATCCAGTGCATCATTAAAAACTTTAACGAAGTAGCAAAACATACAGTAAAACCCAGAATCATACTATATATTTTCTTTTAGTTATAACCTGGATCTTACTTTACATTAATCACCTACTAGTATATATTTTATTTAAGTTATAACCTGGATCTTACTTTACATTAATCACCTACTTGTATATATTTTATTTAAGTTATAACCTGGATCTTACTTTACATTAATCACATTCGAGAAACCTCCGAGTACAAATCTGAATTCTAAATTTCTACAAGTAGATATTGGAATTTCAATTTGTACTGGGGCCTCGGTGGCCAAATGGTCTAAATAGCTCTACTACTCTAATCATTAGTCAGTGAACATTGGGGTTGTGTGTTCGAACCCCACTCGTGCGGTACATTAGACTCCAATCTCAATTAACTAGATTTGTCAGTTTTCCTATTGAAGTTTGGTGGTTTTCTCCGGAAACTCCGGCTCTTTCACTATTAACGATGGCCTCCACGGAATGTTAAAAGTGTTAAAACCTTTTCTCAAGAACTTTTATTATATTGAAACGAAAATTAAATAAGCATATACCTCAGTATGCAAATTATTAGAGCATTTGGAACTCTTGTTTTAATAGCTTCCTTGTGAACAGCAATCCTCTATCAAGGAAATCATGATAGGATATACAAGCTGCTGGAATGTTGCGACATAGAAATGAAAAGTTCACAATTGGGAGCCAGAAATCATCTCTTAAAAGCTTGTACATTATTTACTGTTCATCGGTCAAAAATCTCATAGCAAATAAACAGAATGGGTAGATACAACTGTAAAAAAAAAGGTTTAACAGCAATCACAATAACAAGGCCATGCTCGACACACCGACACTTTTTATTTCAGGCGTAGCAAGAATGACAGAGTTGTTAGGATTGGGAAAACAGTTGCCACTACGTATGAATTAGACAATAACTGGTTAAAAAGAATAAAGTGTATGTATTGAATGAAATTTAAACAAAAGTATTATCGATGTACTATTTAGATTTTAACATACAAAGGAAATTATCCATTTTGATTTTGTCCACCGTGGGCGTATATGCATCAAGAACAAATATGTTTAGTCAAAATTCACAACGGGAGGGGTGTCATGAAAGCCCATTGCTTCTCTCTTTATGCATATTAACTGTATTTAAACAAACTGTAAAATTGGATCAAGATATGTTTTTTTTTAGCTTAATTATTTTGTATCTGTCAGAAATTGGACCTGAAATAATCAGATCATTTAGTTATTGCTCTACGATCAACCTTTCTTAATATGGGATGCACTTTGAGATTTTTTACTTTTGATTTATTAGTACATCTTTCCGACAGTTGAAAATCTCTTTTGTAACATAGGCACTAAGTCAATCTCTCTCCTTGCATGCATAAAGTACAAAGTACATATATATATAAATAGATACAGATAAAAGTACTAATTTGTCGAAAAGAGTGTTCCAGTTGAAACCAAGTTGAAAAATTATATACTCACTTAAATAGTCATTAACATAAAGCTGTTTAATAAAACTGTTAATTCTGACTAATTGAGCACCATCATTTCGACAGAATTCCTTTGATTGTGAATGATATACAATGTTGTCATACCACTTAATGCAAAAGCATATTTCCGGTACTAAAATATATCCAAATTCACTAGGACATTTGGAATCCGTGCAGTCTGGAATAAAACAAAATAAATGTTGAAGCATTGCTATCATTTGAAAACTTTTAAGTGGTCATGTTTCTGTTCAAACTGATGAAAAAGATGATGCAAAAAGCTAAACCACACAAATACTGGGCCCGTATGCCTAAAGCTACTTAAGTTAAGATTTTCCCTAATAAACACTTAAGTTAAGGAAACTCCGCCCTTTTTATCTATAAGTGATATGCATAAAAAATCCTAAAGTAAGTGTTTCCTTAGTAAAATCTTAGTTGATTTAAGTCACGCCCACAAAACTTAAGTGGTATGCATAAAACCCCTAATACTTAGAAAACGCATAAGAATTGACGTAAGTCTAAGGTACCTATAGAGCTACCTTAAATTTTCAAAAATAGTTAAAAATCAGTGAAAATAAAATTGAGAATGGAAATGGGGAATATGCCAAAGAGACAACAACCCGACCATAGAAAAAAACAACAGCAGAAGGTCACCAACAGGTCTTCAATGTAGCGAGAAATTCCCGCACCCGGAGGCGTCCTTCAGCTGGCCCCTAAACAAATATATGCTAGTTCAGTGATAATGAACACCATACTAATTTCCAAATTGTACACAAGAAACTAAAATTAAAAATAATACAAGACTAACAAAGGCCAGAGGCTCCTGACTTGGGACAGGCGCACAAATGCGGCGGGGTTAAACATGTTTGTGAGATCTCAACCCTCCCCCTATACCTCTAGCCATCATAACATATATGAGAAGATCATAACCCGTGTCATGCCAACAACTGGTTTTTGAATAAATGTGTTTAGTTCCGATGCAAAGACCCTATAAGTGAATCAATATTAACGCCAAAATATGCAATCTTTAATGACCTGACAACAGTATCGTAACTATATCCCTTCTTAATAAGTCTATTCAAAGGTTTTGTTAGTTTTTGAGGTGAATACTGACACCTTTGTGCTTTATAAAGAATATTTCCATAAAAAATTGGATGTGAAATACCTGAACGTATAAGAAGTCTGCATGTTGAGCTATATTTACGAATGATGTCCTTATACCGATGATAAAATTTAGTAAATGTTTTGACTAGTTTGTGATATCGAAAACCCTGGTGTAATAACTTTTCAGTAATACATAAATTTCTCTCGTTAAAATCTAAAACATTGTTACATACACGAGCGAATCGTACAAGTTGAGATATATAAACACCGTAAGATGGTGACAAGGGAACGTCACCATCTAAAAATGGATAATTAACGATAGGAAATGAAAAATAATCTCTTTTATCATAAATTTTAGTATTCAGCTTTCCGTTAATGATATAGATATCAAGATCGAGGAAAGGGCAGTGGTCATTGTTAGTATTAGCTTTATTTAAAGTAAGTTCAACAGGATAAATTTCTTTAATATACATACTGAAGTCGTCATTATTGAGAGCCAAAATATCATCCAAATATCTAAAAGTATTATTAAATTTGTTTATCAGATGTTGTTTCGATGGGTCTTTGCTTATTTTTGTCATAAATTGTAACTCATAGCAATACAAAAACAGGTCCGCAATAAGTGGTGCACAGTTAGTCCCCATTGGAATTCCGATAATCTGACGATATACGGAATCCCCAAAGCGAACAAAAATGTTATCTAGTAAAAATTCAAGGGCATATATAGTATCAAAGCATGTCCAATTGACATAGTTTTTTTGTTTATTGCTACTAAAAAATGACCTAAAAGAGTTTGAACATATATATTCACATTCTGACTTTTTAAATGCCCATTTAATTAGGTGTGTAAATTTTTTCTTAATGAGAATGTGAGGCAATGTGGTATACAGGGTAGAAAAATCAAAACTTTGAACAGATTCAAAATCACCAATATAAGCATGCAATTTATCAAGTACTTCCAACGAGTTCTTGACACTCCAAAAGTAATTAATTCCACTATTTTCGAAGGCCTTATTTGAACAATTTATTATCAGGTTTTTAATTGTACCAAGTGTGCTGGTAAGAAGAATAGACAATTTAGTAGTGGAACAATGGCTTGAAGACGAAATAAATCTATATTTGTAAGGTGTTTTGTGTAGCTTCGGAAGCCAGTACATAGTTGGGACTTTCATTGTATTTGGCCCTGCTTGTAAAGCGGTAGCTAAAAGTTTATGTTTGTTACAGATGTCGTTTTCTGAAAATGGAGTCAGTTGGAATGATGGTGAATTGGTGATTTCTTTTTTTAGAACCTCAATGTAAAATTTACGTCAAACAATAATAATATTATTAGCAGCTTTATCGGCCGGGACAAAAACAAATTTCTTGGCTAGTTCTTTTAGTTTATGTTTGATACGAGAAATAGGTTTTTTGTGGTTATTGTTAATAGTAAAATGTTCTTTAAAATGTTGAATACGTATATCAACTATCTTCATTACTGAATTAAAAAAAGAGTCCAAAGATTTTTTGTCAGCTTTTTCCAGTTTTATCCATTTCATACAGTAAGTATGGAGTGAGTCGTGGATGATATTACGACACTCATTCCAATTAATAATTGACGGGGGACGATATTTAGGTCCTTTACTGAGGAATGATTTTAACTGGTACCTTTGATAACTATTTACACAACTGGGTCGATGCCACTGCTGGTGGACGTTTCGTCCCCGAGGGTATCACCAGCCCAGTAGTCAACACTTCGGTGTTGACATGAATATCAATAATGTGGTCATTTTTTTTTTATAAATTTCCTGTAAACAAAAGTTTAAATTTTTCGAAAAACTAAGGATTTTCTTATTCCAGGCATAGATTTCCTTAGCCGTATTTGGCATAACTTTTTGGAATTTTGGATCCTCAATGCTCTTCAACTTTGTAATTGTTTGGCTTTATAAATATTTTGATATGAGCGTCACTGATGAGTCTTATGTAGACGAAACGCGCGTCTGGCGTACTAAATTATAATCCTGGTACCTTTGATAACTATTAACTCTCGGTCTTGAACGATGTTAAGATCTCCTGTTATAACATGGGAAATGGGTCCATAAATATATTCGGAGGTACTACAAAAAATCAGTAAAAAGTATGATTTTTTTTGCAGAACACGAATAGGATAGATACAATTTAAGTGATTAAATAGTCATATCAGTAATAAAATACTAATAATTCGTGTGTTTGTTGCTGAATATTAACGATCATTGTAATTTTCTTAAAATCACCTATAATCAACAAATCAAGTAATAACACAGGGTAGATATATTTAATTAATTCCAACCTACCCTTATTTCTCAATCTCGTTGTTGTGTATACTCAGTTTTTAAACGCATGGATTTCATGCTATTATTTTCTTTTGTTTACTCTGTACGTGCATGTTTACACACATAACTTATAACGTTGATCTGTTAAAATACACCTCGTGGTATCAATTGTAACCGTTAGTAAAAAAAAAAAACTGTATGAAAAGAAAGAGAGAGACGAATTCGGCATGCATGCAAAACCTTGTGTTCTGTGTACGTGGGTGTGTAAGCGGCATCGGTTGAATTTTCAATTATTTAGTTTTATTCTAAAGATGTAAGGCAAATCCCCTCAATTTGTTTCACTTACAAAATCGGAAAGTTTTAAGACCTACCCAGTGGTGGATTTAAGGGAGGGTGGTAAGGACATCCCATTGAGGGAACACCTTGGTTGATTATTTTGAAAATCATTGGAACTCTTATGGCAGTCAGTTCCCTCTCCCCTCCTTTATGAAAATTTCTGGATCCCAACCTAGGATGAGAGGGAGGGGGGGTTCTAACTTTATGTCCCCTTCAAATGAATTGATCGTCTAAAAAAGGGGTTTCAACCAAAGGACCTCCAACTCACCCCCTGGATCGTATTTATGATACCTTAACCGTACTTTTCATGTTTCCTTATATATGCAGTAACATGTTGCTGTAAACGAAAATGTTGATAATCGCACTTAGATGTTGATAATACCTTGCCGTAAATATATCAATCTAATCATGTGTCTTAGTTAAGATTGTATGCCCCTTTTTGAAAAATACACTTGTTTTTATATGGATTCGTGGACAATTGATCCTACCCCCTTTTTTGGTTGTAAAAGGGAAATGATAAAAATATTTATTTCAAATTGAAATAGATATTTTAAAACCCAAAAAGAAAACGTAATCAGGGGTCTGAAAGGGAGACGACAGTCCGAAAAAAGCTGAGCGATTATAGAAAAAAAAATATTGAAAAAAAAAGTTTAATTAATTTATTTGTAAGCACTTGCTTACAATGCTACACTAGTGCTACACCATTGGAAACTTTATCATGTTTTGTTAGAGTTTAAATTATATTGTTTTCTCTAGAAAATAGAACATCCACGAAGGATGCATTAAAGATTAAGTAGAGTTAAGTTTTGGAAACATCAAAACGTCAACTTTTTCTCTAATGCATTAATGTTTCATCCGTTTTTAGTTATTGGATTGTTTAACATCCCGACATCAATTTAACCCAGATCTTAATATAAGTATGTATTGATCAATCAATGTAAATAATCATAACAGATGATCAGCACATGCGATAAGCTAATATATTATACGGTAATTAGAGAAAGGTTCCGATTTAAGTATTCCTTAGTTAAGTGAAGACTTAAGTAAGTTTATGCATACGACTTAAGATTTTTACTTAACTAAGGGAATACTTAGTGAAATCTAAGTCCGAGGAATACTTAAGTTAAGATGTTTTATGCATACGGGCCCTGAACTCTAGGAAAATTAAAAAAGTAAAGTCCCTAATCAAATGGCAAAACCAAAAGCTCAAACACATCAAACGAATAGAAAACAGCTGTCGTACTCTGGACGTGATACAGGAAAATGTAACCTGAAGTATGAATAAGAAAACGGAACCGTGGTCATAATGAACAACCATACAATTTGTGTCATTAAGAGCTTTAGTTTTGATCTGAAAAAAAAAAATTAAAGTCACTGTTATTTTGCTGTTTTTACTCAGGCAAACAGGCAATACATACACATACCTTTGACCACGTGATAATAAATCCATTGTGTAGAAGATAGAACTATGGATGGTTGTGAATACATTACAGTGGCTGTTGAAATGTAATCAAATGATGACAGATGACACATTTTACTCTCTTGTTGCAAGAAAAGACCAAGGCATTCATCAACTTGTAGGCACAACTGCAAACATCTAAACCTACGAACATCTGAAATTTCTGAAAGTTTCCATATTTTGAGAGATTTGTAGTCATAGTTGCTATCTGCGTATCCTTTTATATGACTTCCACTTTCTGCCATGCTAATTATAAAATGAATTGTTAAAAGTAACTTGGTGAGTGATTTCATGTTGTAAGCCTGAATAAAGGTTGATGTTTTTTTAAATTTATTCCTAAATATGATTTATTTATATGTTTGAGTTGCAGGATGTTCTCGAGAGTAAAATTACAAGTGTGTTGAGGAACACGATCTATAATTTGATCTCAACCTTCATGCAATATATTTATTTCAGGAAACGTGTTTGAATTTGTAATTAATTTGTGTAAACATGCTCCTTTTCGTTAAAACGTCTTTTTCATTAGCAGAAAACTTCCATTCATTATGATAATTGATATTGATATCATACATTGATCATAGAAATAAGACGTACGTATCTGTATTGTTTGATATAAATAATCTATTATTTCCAACATTACAGTTTAAAGGTGAAATAAGTTGTTATCGGTGATTATAAAATTAAAAAGTTAAAGAAAAGAATAGTATTAATTGCTGACTGTTATTCAAATAATTCTGGTAGTATTATTCTAAAATTTAAGTTTCTCAATATTTGTTAATAGAATTGATCAACATTATGAAAATAAGCAAACCATTGAAGAGGACACAACTGCGTCAATCGTGGCCCTCGGAATTTATTCAAATTAGTAGTCGCATGACTTTTTGTTTTAAATTGAAAATGTTGAATATATATAGTGTTAATTCCTCGGTTCGTGAATACTTTTTATAGAATAAGGTTTCAACTCCTTCGGACGAATCCAGCAATACACGAATGCCACTGTTCTATTAGGGCTTTGTGGTATTGATCGTTTTTAAATATTTTGATATCACTTTACATTAGCCATTTGAATGTTGAAAATCCACATTTTTTATCAATTGTTCAACGATAAATGTGCAATTCTAAAGTCTTCGAATAATTACTTGTTTAGCATTTTAAGATGCTGGGCCCGTATGCATAAGCTACTTAAGTTAAGATTTTCCTTAGTAAACACTTAAGTTAAGGAAACTCCGCCCTTTTTATCTAAGTGGTATGCATAAAAATCTTAAACTAAGTATTTCATAAGTAAAATCTTAGTTGTTTTTAGTCACGCCCACATAACTTAAGTGGTATGCATAAAACTCCTTATACTAAGGAAACGCCTAAGATAACACTTAAGTCTAAGGTACATATAGAGCTACCTTAAATTTTCAAAAATAGTTAAAAAAACAGTCGAAAGTTTGCGTTTTTGGTAGAACATTAATATGTTACCTACAATTTGATTGATCAATATGTATAAGTAATAAAATACTAATTATTCGTTTATTTATTGCTAAATAATAAGTAAATATTAACGATCATCGTGATTTTCAAATCACGTATAATCAACAAATCAAGAGATAACAGTGAGTAGTTATATATACTATTTCCCAATCTCGTTGTTAAATACCGAAAAGTACTCAGTTTTTACACACATGTAATTCATGGTACTATTTTCTTTTGTTTACTCTGTACGTGAACGTTTTTTTAAATTGTTAAAATACACCGCGCGGTGTCAATTGTAACCGTTAGTTTAAACCGAATCAAGGAATGAAGAGACAGCATGCAAAACCACATTTTCTACATGTGTGTGGGGTTATTTTTTTTTGGGGGGGGGGGGGCGTCATTTGAATTTTCAATTCAGTTTTATTCTGAAGATGTAGGGCATACCCTAAAAAAAATCACTTACAGGGACAAAATCAGAAGCGGATTTCTTTCATAAGGGGAAGCATGGACCTGCATTTTGTTTAAACAATTAGGTTGATTGTTTAGAATCACTGTTACGGCAATTAGAAGTCCCGACTGCTTCACCCCCATGGAATTCGTCGGTTATGTAAGGCATTTATAATACCTTACTCGTAAAGGTATTAAATTATTTTTTTCATATTACCTTATATACTCAGTGAGATATATTGCGGTTCCGAAAATATTGGTAAGTACGTTAAGATGTGGAGAATATACTTCCTGTAATATTTTGTTTAAGTAAAGATTGTAGGACTTTCGGAAAATATCCTAGTAAGTTTGTATATGGATTTCTGGGAAAACAATCTACCCTCCCCCTTTTTTTGTTGTAAAAGGGAAGTGATAAAAATGTTAATTTCACATCAAAATAGATTTTTTTTAAAACCATAAGCAAATGTAAGCAAGGAGTATGGAAAGGGAGGTGGCAGCGCATAATAAGCTGAACGATTATAGTGAACATTTTATCGAAAAAAGTGTTTTGTAAAATTATTTGTTAGCACAATAATGTCATGCTTACAATGCTACACTTAGTCTTATGCTACGACACTGAAACCTTGATCTTGTTTTAATAGCGTTTAAAACATATTGTCTCCAGAAAATATTACAACCATGAAAGATAATTAAAGATTAAGTAGAGGAAAATTTTGGATTACCGAAATATTTTTCTTCCAATGCTCAACCGTCAAAACATCAACCATAAAAAGTGTTGTCTTATATGCACCAATTGTTATCATTATACTATGTTACGTTCAATTGAATTGTTTTACATACCTATATCAATTTAATCTAAATATTTTTTGAGACAGAATTTTCTTATACTTAGCCAAAATGAAGATTTTACTATGCTCTTTTCAAAAATATAATAAAAAGTATTGGTCACCGTGCTATTTTTCTTCCTATGAGTCGTTGAAAATTGCCTAAATTTGGTTAGATTGTTCATAGAAAAACACATTTGTGTGCATAAAAAAAAATCTATGAGATAGAATTTTGAAATAAATTGTGAAAAGATAGTTTTTGTAATATATTTTAAGAAAATAAAAAGAAAAAATGGTGTCACCGAACTTGGTTTCTTGCTACAAGTAAAAAGAAAAAAATTCCCTATCAGTCCAGTATAAATTGTTTACTAAAAGAGTTATCTTCCCTTAAATGGCCCATTTGAAAAAAAATGATTCTAAAAGCAAAAAAAAATGATATTTGTTTAAATATTTTGAGTTATACAATAAATTACCAAGTTTTCTTTATATAATTAAACAGTCTAACCTTAAAATTGCAAATCTGTCTCCAAATTTGCAGATTTAGGCAAATAACTAGACCGATTTTTTACTGTGATTGTACAATCCAAGATGGCGGTATACCATGTATCTACCTTAACTAAGGAAATTCTTAGTGAAATCTAAGTTTAAGGAATACTTAAGTTAAGATGTTTTATGCATACGGCCCCTGACCTTAATTTAGTTGTTGATGGTGTTTGTTAGGCTAATTACAGTTGCCACTTTGTTGGGTTTTTTTTACTTTTGTCTCAATTCAAAATTTTGCGATATTAAATGATGTTAATGTGTTTTATGTTTCAAATTTCTGCAAAAAAGTCAATGAGATAATTTTTATTCTAATGTCCCATTGAGTCTGACGGTGACTTTTTCTATTTTGAAAACCATGCCGTGAACACTTTCGTGAGGTTGTTAAGTCCCAATTATGGGCATTATGTTTTCTGGTCTGTGCGTCCATTCGTTCGTCCGTCCGTTCGTTCGTTCGTCCGTTCTTCCGGCTGTTCGTCCCGCTTCAGGTTAGAGTTTTTGGTCGAGGTAGTTTTTGATGAAATTGAAGACCAATCAACAAAAAAGGTTTGTTTGACCGTTTGACGATCATATATGTTCGGATCACATACAAAAAGTCGATATAATCGAATATGCGGGTAAACTAAGTATCTTTATTGATCAAAATACATTTGGATTCATATACTATCAGTATCATATTTGATTCTCTACAATAAAAGACAAATACACATTAACATACATCGTAAGTAAAACATAAATTAAAACACTTGACATTAAATTAAACAAGCAAAAGGAATCTCCTTTTTTCACGCTTCAAAAAAAAATCCTGCAAATTAAAAGGTAAGTTGAAATAAATTTATTTTAGTTCTGTTATCTTATCTGATAAAAGATACGATAGGTTAAATAAATATCATTGTTCTTAAAAATGTTCATAAATATCTCTTACCAAATATAATCTCAAAACAAATAACGATGTGTCTCAAAATGAAAATAACTTGCAATGAATATGAACTCTAGACAACGTAAGATGAGACAAAGGCGTAACGTTATTAAATTTAAAACCGCTACAACTACAATTCATGTGATCGCAATGTAAGATATGCGCAAATATAAGATAAAATAGTTTCTACAAGTGTAATAAATATAACATATAAATTCAGTAATAATGAATAAATAAACCCAAGAATTTGAAACAACATTTCAAATCTAATAATATCCTCACAAACATCAGTACTTAATCATGCTTGGCTTTGATTATCTCCGTTTTAGACAGGGTACTATGCCTTTATGTAAATCATTATGTAGTGTTCTACATCTTTATTAAGTTTTAATTACATAATGTAATTCTATTTCTGTTTTGGAGAGTTGTGCAAAATATAAAATATCATTACATATAAAAACAGCTTTAATCCAACATGGTATACATTAGAACATGTATGTACCCAGTCAGGAATATAACAATTGTAATCAATTCGTTTTATGTGTTTTCTGCTTTTGAGCTTTTGATTTGGCCATTTTCAAGGAAGTTGTGATTATATCAAGAAAACCTACATGAATAAAATAAAATGTCAAAATGTTCAGGTTTTAGTTAAATCATTTTTGGGTAAGTTGATGCAAGCTTACGATCTGTATTGCTGTTTATACTGTTGGAGGCAAATAATTTTCAACGACTATATTATACACGTTAATTTTAAACAATGAAAGTAATGAATTTCGTGCATTTTTTGAGTAAGTTAAAACAAAATTTAGATAATTTAGTTTACTATCAGTTATCACTCGTTAGCAATCACTACCATATAGATTAACCTGTTGTTCACTGGATGTCGTAGTTTGTTGATGTACATGCATGCATGGTTCATAACAGGTTGGAGAAAACCCTCCAAAGGGAAAATATTCCCAAAATGAGTAACAACCCCTCATTTAAGTAATCATTTGATAGGGCTTAAAACTACATTTTTTAAACTGGGTCTTTTAGCATGAAATGGCACCAAAACAAAAATAGAAAAAAGAAAAATCACAAAAAAAATTGAACTCCGAGGAAAATTCAAAACGGAAAGTCCTTAATCAAATGGCAAAGCTCAAACACATCAAACGAATGGATAACAACTGTCATATTCCTGACTTGGTACAGGCATTTTCTTATGTAGATAATGAAGGATTGAACCTGGTTTTATAGCTAGCTAAACCTCTTACTTGTATGACAGTCGCATATTCCATTAAATTGTAAACGATTCGTGAACAAAAACAAACAGACACAATAGGTAATAATGTCAAATATACAGCAGTCAACATTGTGCTATAATCTTAAAATGGAACAACTTTTTTCAAAGAACAATAGTTTTATTATGGGTTTTTTAAAAGTTGCAGTTCTTGAAAATTGCTAATTTTTCGAAGTTGTTGTTGGCTTGTAACTTTTCAGTAAATCAAGATAGGTTTATTCGTCTTTTGTATAATATGTTTTTAGCACTTACAAATGATACTTAAATGAGGGATTTTTTCTCATTTTGGAAACAGTTGCCCATTCGGCGGGTTGTCCCCAACCTGTCAGTAGTGTTTCCCGTTTCTCATTTTTTACATAGATGAGAAATTTAGTTTTCCTTCACACTAGTCATTTTGGTTCCCTTGATGGCTGTCTTTTCGGTGTGAGCTTAGGCTCAGTGTTTTGACCTATAATAGTTTTTTTACACATTGCAACTTGGATTTAGGGCTGTCATATTGGCACTCATACCACATATTTTCACTCTGTTAACAAATGTTGGTTATAATTAAGAATCTTCATTAAAACGGAGCACCAATGTGTTGTAAACTCATTCGTTTGATGTGTAATAAGTTGTACTATGTTTCAATTTCAAAAACCTACCGAATCAATGCATTTTGTAATATTTATTCTATCCATTACACATCTTTAATTTCTTATTTTTTATTTTAAGATTAACATGATTTTCTGCTAGATGTAACCATATTACGAATATCCAGTATTTTCTTGATTAGAGTTTCGTCTTTTGCAAATAGTGCTTATTCTATTTTACTTGTCTATTACATAAGACGTCTTCTTAAACACAGTAGTTATTAAAAACCGTTTATTGAATTAATGCAATAACGAAATCTCACAGCAAAATTTCACAAATGAAAGCAAACGTTCCTTTACCACCATCCTCCCACTTGTACTGAACTGTTGGTGAAAGAAACAAATATGATTCTCCAACCTTATTGTTTGGTTGTCCTAATGCCCAGCTGAAGTATTCCATTTGTTTTCCGTCAGTAAATTGCCAGATATTTCTAATCTTTTCTCCTTGAATGTATAGTCTCTGCACAGCAGACCCTATAGTATTACCTGAAACAAAATGTCATGACAATCAATGGACATATAATCTGATGGCAGTTTCAAGGCCAACATTTAGTTTAGTCAGTTTGTTTTTAAGATGATGTTTAACGATAGACTGTTAACTTTTGAATGAATGCCTGTAAATATAAATGCACAGTTTTGATTTCAATTGAATGCAATTTTGTTTTCTGATTTCATAATAAGTTGAACATACCAGAAGAATAGAGCTTTACAGCTTTTTTCAACCTGTGTAGTATTTTAAAAATTCAATTACAATTGATTACGAATGGAAAAGAATTATAAAAACCCAAATCCAAATCTTCTTTCAATGTCTCTAAGTAGTTATTACGTGGTAAACTATTTTCTATAAGGGTCTTTGTTATCAAATTCATCAATAAAATAGGACCTTGCTAGAACTTTCGCACATGTTCATAAGCAATATTGCCATTAGATAACAAATCCTGTATAAGATCAGCCCATTCAACATTTTGATTATTTATAACACGCGTCTTATTTTCGTGTTCTTGGGCGGGGCATACAAGTTTATTTGAGGTCGAAGTTTGGAATTGACCAAAGACAACGATCGTTCCTTAAATAGTTGATCGGAAAAAAGTTGTTTTGGACTGATTATGTCGCACGGCCTTTTGCTAAGCTTGGCCGCAGATAAGTTTATAATTGAAAGTAACCAACCGGAAGACCAAGAATATACATGTCAGATTCTTGTGAAAGATAAGTATGTAAATTTACCCAAATATAACTTTCTATGATTTGTCATCCTTAGAGTTGTATGCATCGATTTGATAAAGTGGACCTATCTATGATATGTATCAAAATTCTGTTTATAAGAACATGGGTGTTGTTATACAATCAATTATTCGTGTGTGTACAAAATATGGTTCTTGAATAATCATCGACGGGCAGTGCACTTGAATTCTAAGTTAAATTAACTGTTGACACAAAGATATGTGTTGCCTGTGTATAATTTTGGTGGAATAATGAAATACTAAACAATGAAAATTAAAGTAAAACTATGTTAAAGTTTAAAGTCGATGTAATGGAAATAAGCCCATGATAATACAATTGCTATATATGATTCACTTTCCGAAACTGACCGAATCACGTTAACTATAGTAATTCGTCATGTTCTCGCAAATATCGATATCGAAAACAATATACCGGAGTATCTAAGAGCTTTGTAGCGACGTCAAAAATGAACCCTTACCTTCATAAACAAAATTAAAAGTACAGAAATTTTAATGTGGGCTTTTGATGAAAAATTCATTTTCGTTTACAGATAACCTCATTTCTTTTAAAATAGATCTGACTATTTGAGAATGATAATATTTGACTCCTAATATACAATGTTTTAACATCAAGAGGAACAGTAAACTGTATTTAAAACTAGACAATGAATAAACTGAAATAAACATCTGATATGACTTTTGAGTGTATTGAAATTGCTTTTAGAATAGCAAGCATCGAAATCAAAATCAGGAAGCCCCAATTGCAATATTTGTTTACTATCTTCTTTCATTACATTGAATATAAAAAGTTAAGAAAACAAAATGTATTAACATTTTCAGACAATTATAATTTGGAACATTAAACCTATGTGTTTAGCATTCACACTTTTTCTAGGTCAATAACCATGTCCAAGACCGAACAAATTCTATTTTTAGACTTTGAAAATAACAAGTTTCTTGCAAAACATAAAATCACAAATATAATGAACTCCGAGGAAAATTCAAAACGGGAAAGTCCAATGGCAAAATCAGAAGCTCAAACACATCAAACGAATGGATAACAACTATCATATTCCTGACTTGGTACAGGCGTTTTTGCAATTTTGTTTTACTTTACAGAAAACATGTTAAAATAAGACAAAGCATTACAGAAAACCAATAAGGAAATATAATGGGGGAATATACAAAAACAAAAGTCACATACAAAATACTAGTACCCAGAACAGGAAACTGGTTAAGTAAAAAAACACCAACATGAATTATTAAACATAGTTTATTTACAACAACAAATACAGTTAAAACAATAGATAAGTTCAATCAGTTTAAGATTTTTATATCTATTAAATAGAAATTCGAAATTTGATGATTTTAAGACAAATTTTATAATGTTCTTTTGCAGATTTTATGTGCTTTCTATACAAATATTGGCTCATTTTGTAAGAATACAATCAGTATTATTTCAAACGATAAATGAGATAAATGCACTATTTTTTCGATTTTCAGTTAAAGTCCTATTGCATATATTGAGGTATTTGTAAAATGATGAAATATAGATGTAAATTGATAAAAAACTGATGTAATGAAATACTCGAAGCAAGTCGTGTTAAAAGTAAACTAAAATTGAATTGGTCATGTAATAAAATTGACCTATTATATAACAATGTCATAAGTATGTATGGTTGACACAAAATATTGATATTTTATATAATTGAAGATGTTTTTTGTGCTGAGTTCAAACAACATTTTAAAAGTAAATTCTTATATGATACAATGTCAGATGATGGTGAGACTTTTAAATATTTGGCTTTGAGCGTTCCTGGTTAAGGTAAATTCAGAAAAGCGCGTCGGATGATACAATTTATAACGTGTTATTTTCATTTTTTTCATATATTTCTGTTTTACAAAAAAAAAATTAAGTTCAAGGCATGCAGATTTCTCTTACGAGTAGTATTAATAAGAGATATAAAAAATATTATCATCGAATGTTTTCATGAATATGACTTGAACAGTGAAATTGAAAGACTTTTATATATGAACAGAAACGATAGAATTTGTAATATGTGCAACTTCAATACAGTTGCGGAGGAATATTCTTTAAATGCGTTTCTTGTACATTCGTATGAAATATATAGAACCAAGTATAAGTATCCACCAGTATTTGAACTTGACTGATTGTTTGCATACTATTACTTAACACGGAATAAGATAAGTGCGATGCATTAAGAAAGGTTTTAAGTTGAACGTTTTGAATAAAAATGATTGTTGCTTAAATTCTTACAAGTCTGACTATAAAGGTTATTGCGACTTACTTAGATACTGTTGTAAGTATGTTTGCTTTAACGCCGAATCAATTCTGATTAACTCTGCTCCGGCATCAATACAACTTTGTTTTGCTTTGTCATAGGGCAGTGCATCGTTAACTCTAAGACACAAACATGCCTCGGCTATTAAAGTATAATCATGAGGACAGTTGGATGAATGGCAACCTAAATTAAAAAGTAATATGTCATGTAAGGAAATTGATGTAATATTTGTCAAATTCTTCCTCTATTCAATGTTTGTGTTGCTTTACACTATTGTTTATATAATGTTCTTGTGTGATAAACATGCGACTCAAATTTAAATGTACTGATTGAATTTGAATTGGTAAGTATTTCAAGGTTAGAAAAAAAAACAGTTTACTTTCCACTTTTCATCTATGCTTTTTGGTCCTCAATGCTCATCCGTGAGGCCCTTTTAACTTTTTTGGATTCGAGCCTCACGGACGAGTCTTAAGCAGACGAAACGCGCGTCTGGCGTATATACAAAATTTAGTCCTGGTATCTATGATGACTTTATTTACAAAACAACTGGTGTTACTAAAGATGCAGAAACTGTTAGACTGTTTGATCCCGCCCGGTTTTTGGAGAGGTGATTGTTGCTCATTTTTTTTCGTTTTACGACATTTTAATTTCTTCCTATTTTTTAACATTGATACATAGTGTATTAGACTAAAGCTGTTACAATCAACTTAGTGGCGTAGCTTTAGGAAAAAGGTACCCTGATGTATCCATATTGAAGATCCATTAGTGACCTTCGGTTGTTATCTGCTCTTTGGTCGGGTTGTTGTCTCTTTGACGCATTCCCCATTTCCATTCTCAACTTTATTTTATATAGTTAATAATTAGTTCACAAAACACACCAACGACTTATCATTATAAACCTTAGTTAGTTAGTTATATAATTCAATCTTAAATACACATTTTAATCATTCTGTTTCATAGTTTACGTATTTGGTTATTCCATCCTAAAAAAGTCTACATGTATACTGGCTAAGAAAATAGTGCGTTTCCAATGTAATCAAATAATCGTTATCTGGCATCATTGGTAAATATATTATTTATGTTCATTATATTATTTTTTTTTTATTAGAATAACAAAAAGTGGTATAACAATTTTGTTTTATTGAAAAGCGATTTATTTTTTATCATGTTTCAAAGGTGTTGTGTTATTATATGAATTTGAAAATAAAAGTTTTACCGTAAGTGCTTTATCATCTGATGGTGAGAAGTCAGTTATAATTTAACACGTGTTGTTTTTTTTAGAGACTAATCGGTTATCACACAATTATTTCATATACGTTCTGTTAAAAAAACTGTTTAAATTCTATGTATCAATATACCTAAATAACTTAGAATTGACAGAAACTTTTGAATGCTGCAGTCTGTTTTTATTTTGCACTTTCTATTTGATATTTTTTCCGTCGGGTGCAAATATAAACTTTCAATCCTGGTATCTATGAGTTTATTTACAACCACTGGGTCGATGGATTTAATTGTGGAGTTTTTATTCCCCGAGGGTTTTATCAGATCAGTAGTCAGCATTTCTGTGTTGACATGAAATGTCATTTATATGGTCATACTAATAAATTAACTGTTTACAAAACTTTAAATTTTTGAAATACCAAGGCTTTTCTATCTCAGGAATAGATAACCTTAGCCGTATTTGGCAAAACTTTTAGGTATTTGTATGTCCTCAATGCTCTTCAACTTCGTACTTTATTTGGCCCTTTAACTATTTTTTTCGAACGTCAAACATGATTCTTTTGTAGTGTTTTGTGTTAATGATGTATGTGATAACTAACCTTTGAATACTTCGTAATACATCCATCCTTGATTTACTTGATCAGATCTGTCTGCTGTATTATGATTGAATGAAGACAACTGACAGGTTCCTGTCGACTTTCCATATAAAAATCCCAAACAGTGCTCTGTAGAAAGACACAACTGCATGCAATATGTTGCAACTACTGGTGATTTTTCTTGTATTATCAACGACTGTACAGCGGCATTGTTTATACTCTGATATATATATCCTCTTGCTGTCTTTTGTAAACAAAACACAAAACTTATATGGTTTAAGGTAAGAAAAAGAAAGCAAACCTTCATGATGGTATCAAATGCTCCAACAGCATCAATTGCAAGTTTTTTAATTATTGGCGCATGCGTATCTTCTTTTGTTCTACATTTTTGCATTAGTTACTATTCCTGTTAAGATGTCACAAAAAAAAAAAAGAATACAATATAAAACTAAAACAATATAATGATTATTGATTGTGGTTAAGGTAGATTTGGGAAGATTATTAAATGAAACATTCTAGGCAAAATAATACATGGCAATATTTCAGAAATAACACTCAAATGTCGAAACAGTTTGTTTGGTTTTCTCTTCAATTGTTTTATTTCAAAATCTTTTTGTTTGTGTCTCGTATTTCATTTTGTTGCAGTAATGTTCCCTTTGTCATTTCATAAGTGATATTTACAAATTTCAATACAAATAATAGTGATTGTTTTGACACAGTGTGAGAAAAGTGGATATTATGCAATCATCATGTAACAAATTATATGCTTTATAAAACGTTTGATAAATTGGAAGGATGACAGCTAAATATAGAAGTTGAAATTTCTATCTTCGTCCTGAGAACCGCATGTTAAGTTCACAAATATAACTCGGATTTGTATGAGCTTGTGTTTTTCAAATTTGCGTCACTTATTATACTATAAAAAAGCAAATGTGCCACTTCTTTCTGTACAATATCTAATCATGACATTAGATTAAGCAATTATATCCTATCAATTTTGTAGATAGATAATTCACTTAAACCCTTTATCCGTACACAGTAAGCAAAAACAATGTTTAAAAATTACCAGACGACAATGATCACATACATGTTTATTAAAAACTAAAGCCAAAACTAAAAATAAGAACAAACTAAAAATCAGAAATTGTACCCCGTTAAATAAAGTAACAGATAACTGCAAAACCAGCAACAGGGATCCCATCATAAAGATGAAAGTACATGTACGACAATGTCACTTTTTGTCATTTGAATTCGCCAGTAAAAAAAAGGTATTTCAAATCTTTCTTATGACAGATGCCCGTAAGACATTAGTTCGACAAAAATCAGTATTGATAGTTTTCAAATGTGGTTTTAGCTGTAAGCTTGCAATCGAAAGATGCATATTAAAAATCGAATATCGAAATTTGAATGTTGAATGTTGACATTTTAGATATTAACATTGGTTATTACTTTTTAAATTAATGCTGTAAGTTGAAATTGAATGCTAAATGTTTCGATTGAATGCTGTATGTTGAGATTGAATGCTGTATGTTGAGATTGAAATCTAAATGTTTAGCTTGAATGCTGGTTTTTAGCTTGAATTCTGTATAATTAGATTGAACGCTGTATGTTTTGATTGAATGCTGAATGTTAAGATTGAATGCTGAATGTTTAGCTTGAATGCTGGTTGTTTAGCTTGAATGCTGGTTGTTTAGCTTGAATGCTGGTTGTTTAGATTGAATGCTAAATGTTGAGCTTGAATGCTGGTTGTTTAGATTGAATGCTGAATGTTTAGATTGAATGCTGGTTGTTTAGATTGAATGCTGGTTGTTTAGATTGAATGCTGGTTGTTTAGATTGAATGCTAAATGTTGAGCTTGAATGCTGGTTGTTTAGATTGAATGCTGAATGTTTAGATTGAATGCTGGTTGTTTAGATTGAATGCTGGTTGTTTAGATTGAATGCTGGTTGTTTAGATTGAATGCTAAATGTTGAGCTTGAATGCTGGTTGTTTAGATTGAATGCTGGTTGTTTAGATTGAATGCTAAATGTTGAGCTTGAATGCTGGTTGTTTAGATTGAATGCTGAATGTTTAGATTTAATGCTGAATTCTTAGAATACATGATAAATGTTTATATTGAATGCAATATGTGTAGACTGATTGCTGTACGTTTAGATAAATTACTAAAATTGAAGATTGAATGCTGAATGTTTACATTGAATGCTGAACGTTACATTAAATGCTGAATATTGAGATTGAATGCTGATGTGGTTCATACGTGTTTCTCGTTTCTCGTTTTTCATATAGATTAGACCGTTGGTTTTCCCGTTTGAATGATTATACACTTGTACTTTTGTGGCCCTTTACAGCTTGCTGTTCGGTGTTAGCAAAGGCTCCGTGTTGAAGACCGTACTTTAACCTATAATTGTTTACTTTTATAAATTGTGACTTGGATGTAGAGTTGTCTGATTGGCACTCCTACCACATCTTAGTATATCTAAAATTGAGAATGGAAATAGGGAATGTGCCAAAGAGACAACAACCCGACCATAGAGCAGATAACAGCAGAAGGTCACCAACAGGTCTTCAATGCAACGAGAAATTCTCGCACCAGGAGGCGTCCTTCAGCTGTCCTCTTAACAAATATATACTGTTTCAGTGATAATGAACCCCATACTAAACTCCAAATTGTACACAAGAAACTAAAAGTTAAAATAATACAAGACTAACAAATGCCAGAGGCTCCTGACTTGAGACAGCCGCAAAAATGCGTCGGGGTTAAACATGTTTATGAGATCTCAACCCTCCCCCTATACCTCTAGCCAATGCAGAAAAGTAAACGCATAACAATACGCACATTAAAATTTGGTTCTTATGCATTATCCGTTTATATAATTTATTTATTGTGTACATGTATCGTTACTCGTAAGGATCCAGCGCCCACGTGGGGAATATAGTTGACTATATGATTTATACCGAATTTTATTAACAGTTTTGAACCAATAATGGACCATTCTTTCTTTAACATGCACAGTTAATCCAGAGATTTTCGATCAAACCTTTAACCTTGGAATAAGATAATAATTATTTATGCGTAAACGCCAACTGCAACCAAAGGCTTATGTATACCACAAAGTGTTAACAGCTTTTTATAAACAGACAATTCATTTACAAAGCTTTTCAAAAATAGAAGACACTGTACATTACAAAGCAGAGAAGAGGTTAAATTGGTACATACGAATCCAAATATTTAAACAACAATTATCTTAAAAACAATAGTGTAAGTAAGGATGTTCAATTTCTCTTAAAACACATTTTAATAAAGTTCCTAAGTATAAAAAATGTTTAATAAATAAAGCCGTACTAGATGTATCGATGAATTAATGGAAGGTTACATGTGTCGTTGTTTGATTGTCAATTGTATAGATAAAGTGTGTAAACAAGTTAAAAAATTTCTGTTTAAAGAATACAACTTGAAAGTACTCATCAAATTGTTTAACTGCATTAAAATATCTGAAAAATAAAAATGAGTGCTAAAAAGGACAAAATATGAGAAAGAACTTTTGACTAAAGTCTGTACCTTAATTTGATACTGATGAACGAGTTGCTACCAACAGCAAAATAATCAATATATTATTAGTGGGGAAAGTAAATGGTACCAGTAGCAATTATATTAAGAACAATATAAAAAAGAAGATGTGGTATGGTTGCCAATGAGACAACTCTCCACTAGAGACCAAATGACACAGACAATAATATATATAGGTCAATGTATATTTCCTGTAAAAAGTGATAATACTACTTGACTTTAATTCAGACTTAGCTTGATGTTATGAATTGACTTTTCGATATTAATCTGAAGATGTGTTTTAAATTTTGATTTTGGCATTTGAAAAGGTCTTTCTGTTTGAATTTCCCTTGGAGTTTCAATAGTTTTGTAGTAAATATTTTGTTTCATTGACTTTTGAAAACTGCTCTAGTATATTTTTCTGTTTTGGACGGTGTTCCTTTGCCGTCACCGTACGGTGTTTGTAAGTACCAAACCGTTTGCAGAGCCCTTGTCTGTAGTGAAGTTTGAAAGGAGTAAGTTCGATTAGGGATATATTTTGTCCCGATTATAAAGTTCAATGTTACAAAATAAAAATTGTTTTAAGTTGAACTAAAGACATTTGAGAAAATTAGATAGAACTAGAACTGCTTGTGTCATAACATTTCAAACATATTTAGGACCCGGAAAATTAGAGTACAGGCGTCGACAAACTATATATTCAAGTTGGACATATAAAATGTCCTTACAAAAATTATTTTGAAAGATCTTTTTGTCGAGGTATGCGCTCTATATTTCTTGTCCAATAATCGTTGAAAATTAACATATTTTTTTTTCTTTGATTTTTTATTATTAAAAGTAGATGTGTATTGCTATACCTTTCCACATGCTATCAATACTTATATTTCGTTATTGTACAACTTGTATAACTTATTCTCAGACTATCTTTCAGTACATGACGTGTTTCCTAAGTACATGTGATGCGTTCTGATTGCTATTATGTTTGGCTACAATATTTTTTGAAAAATGGTTTTGGCTTTAAACATTTTGTTACTACAAGAACTCTAAGATCAAAATTTTGTGTCTTCGGTCTTTTTGTTATTTGCCTTTTGTATCAAAGTGGTAATCACTTTTCAATTGATTTTTACCGTTTGCATTTACACTTCTAATACGGGTTAGAAGGGAGTAAGATGCATATACTCACAAGAGAAATGTTCTGCTTTTTGTTATGCACGACTGTTAAACATATTCTAATGACGTATTTCATATTTGTGTGATGTTTTGCGTATTAACACCAATAAAGTAAATTTCCACATTTTAAACTATAAAAGAGTCGGTAGGTGTCATCCCGGATTCCTGAAACTTGAATATTCTTTCCCGTATTCCGAAAAAATATTCCGCGAAAAGAACTGGCCAATTCCATATTACCACAAAATTAAAGGCACAATCCCGATTTCCATCAAAAATAAAGGCGTATATTATAACTAATCTCGGCATCCCGAACAAGGTCATTCCACCCCTCATAAACCATACTATTTTTCAGCCAGATATTGATGAACAAACAGATGTTTCTGGGACTTGTACTTTATTGATTGTAGACAAAAATATGTTAAAAGTAAGAGCGCCACATTAATAACTTTAGACTACGTTCACTCCAGAATCGATTTTATTAACGAAAAAATAAATACTCTTGTGACAATACTTTATATGTAAAACATTGATGGTTAGTGATTTGTTGAATGTTTATTTTTCATTTAAATTTCTGTTTCGTGGGAAAATAGATATTTAATATACTTTGTGCTTTGATAAACTATTTTTTTGCCTTACCACTCGGTAACTATAATTATATTTTTATATTAAGCATATCAGGTTTTACTGTTCATTTAGGGAAAAAAGGGTTAAGATGGTCCTCATGATCATCTTTTAGTTGTTCTCGATTTAAAGATTGCTAATTTCAACATCCAGATTATAGATTAAGAATTTTGTTATTTGAAAAATTTCTGAAACTCAATGGTGTCATTATATAATATAAATTTCAAGTACATTAGTATCAAACTACCTTTATTTTGAAGATACGTTTTTTTTAGTTTTTTTTTGTTTAGAGTTTATAGAGTTTACTGTTTCAAATGAATTTAAAGGTTACAAATACGCCCTAAAAGTACTCAGTGTAAAAATATTCTAACATACTCACTACATCAATTATTTTATGTACTAATGTTTCTTTAGAAGAGGGGTTGAAGATACAAGAGGAACAGTCAAACTAAAAAATCGAAAATAAACTGACAAAATAAAAATGAAAAAGACAAAATGACAAAATAATAGTACGCAAGACACAACATAGAAAACTGAAGACTGAGCAACACGAACCCCACAAAAAATTGGGGATCGCAGGTGCTGCCGAAGTGTAAACAGATCTTGCTCAACATGTGGCACCCGTCGTGTTGATCGTGTTATTACAAACCCGGTAAACAGTCTAACTCGTTAGGTCACATTCATGAAAAGGGAAGGGGGTTGTAGTTACGACGTAAGAAACATATCGATATTATCTGTGAAACGGCCATTCCATAACGGTCAACCAACTGGTGACAGCGTCCGTAAAATTTACGAAGAGATGATTTCAACTTCACCATTTGGAACTCTTGGTTTAATAGCTTCCTTGTGAGCAGCAACCCTCTATCAAGAAAATCATGATCAAAGTACAAGTGCTGGAATATCGTATCAATCGGGAGATATATACTCCGTATGCAGGCGCTGCTGAAATGTTGCTACATAGAAATGGAAAGTTCACAATTGGGATGCTGAAATCATATAGGTTCTTTTCAACCGACCCTCATTGTCAATTTCTAGATGTCAGTCAAGATAAGAGTCAGACTTAACTGTATCTGTTGTATCCTTTATCTCTAGATCGATGGTATATATACATTCAACATAGTCACCAAATTTTGAAATATTTAGTGAGAGAACATCATCTGTATAGCGGAAAGTAGAGTTAAAGGATATTGCTAACTGCTTATTTTTTTATTCCTAAGAAGTTCCTGTATGACGTCAGCCTCATAATAATAAGAAAAAAGTCGGCAAAGAAGAGGAGCACAATTAGTTCCCATTAGAATGCCGACAGTCTGTTGAAAATCACGTTTTCCAAACGTAACAAATATGTTGTCAATCAAGAAATTAAGCATCTTGATAATATCAGTTTGAGAGAATATTTTATATGATTCAATGTGATCCGTTCCGAATTCGATTTCAGAATAGGTAACACAAGCAATTAAACAAAATGACAATGATACATAAGTTAACAAGGGACTACTATCAGTTACTGACATGCCAGATCCTGACCTCAATAAAACTGTTTGAAAGATTATGTCTTCATCATATGAATATCAAGCACAATCCCTCCCGTTTTGGGTTAAGTATCATACCATTATGAAATATATGAGCATAACATAACCGGTATCATGCCTACAACTGGTTTTAAATAAATGTGTTTATATCCGATTAACAGACTTGTCTCGTATAAAGGCGTTGTTATCTGCCACAGTAACAACCTGTAACATCAGTGATTTTGTTTCTGATTTTAGTTAACTTAATATTACATCTTATTCAAAATCTAAATTTCAAAATATTCATGCAATATGCGACATTCTAAAACATAAATAGACTTGACCTTACATTAATCGAAAAATACAATTCAAGCCAAAATGCTTTATCAAATAAATGTTTTTCGTGGCGATATTGCTATTTTAAACTGAAAATAATTCATAAAAATCCTTTTTGTTATCGTTGATTTTTTTAACATAAAATATTCAGATTTTAGTTATGTGTTCCTCTAGAATATGTGATAACAAAATAACATAGACAATTTTTGATGTTCTAAGCATTTTAAAACTAAATAAAATGGTAACGTATTCCACTCTTTTTATAAAACAAAACTGAAATAATGCTTAAACTGTATCAAAATAGTTCAAGAGTAGCAGCTCAATGAAATAATCTACAATAAAATTGAGAAAGGAAATGGAGAATGTGTCAAAGTGACAACCACCCGACCATAGACCAGACAACAGCCGAAGGCCACCAATGGGTGTTCACTGTAGCGAAAAACTCTCGCACCCGTAGCAGTCCTTCAGCTGGCCCCTTACTAGAAGGTTTTACCCCATGAATAAATACTTCACCTGTATCAGGCAACACGTTTCGGAAATTTGGGTCGTCAATGCTCTTCAACTTCGAAATTTATTTGATAATGTGTTACTTATTTTATAGAAGCGTTACTGATCAGTCTATTTTAGACGAAACACGCGTCTGACAAAATGTTAAGCCTAGTTTATTTGTTGGGTTTGTTGCAGAGTGCACGTGGCGTAAACAATTTCAAGAGTGATATGGGGGATGACTTTTTTTTATTGATCGAGGTTTCTCTTTGTTTTCGTTCTAATAACTAGCGCGTGTATACCTCTATTAACTGATTCTGAATTAATATCATTTGTAACAGAATCAGAGATTGAGTTTGATGACCTAAGAAACAAAGAAAAAATATAGGTTTTTTTCTTTCTGGAATGACTTTTGTGTAAGTAATTTTGATAACATCAGTGGAATTACGTCATAAAACATTTGAACAATGAACTGGATAAAAATCAAAACAAGATAATTTCGCCAAAGAGTTTTATAAAACATTGGTTAAGCTTTTTTCATGATTAAGAGAGATACATAATAAGAAGAAGGTGTGGTATGCATGAATACCAATGAGACAACTCTCCAACAGAGACCAACTGGCATAGGAATTTACAACTAGAGGTCGCTGTAGAAGCTTCAACCATGATCAACACACATACTGCATAGTCAGCTATAAAAGATCCCGAAATGGCAAATGCAAAACAATTAAAACGGGAAATCTAACGATTTATGAACAAAACAATGAATGAAAAACAAATATGGTATACAGCAACAAACAACAACCACTAAATTACAAGCTCCTGACTTGGGACATGCACACCACCTTTTCTTGGTCCTAATTCCTATCCAGATTAGTGTTTTACTTCCAAACATTTTGTGGGGTGCGGGATCAATATACCATTATTTAAACACCAGACCGTACTGGTTACCGGAACTTTAGACACACCAAACTGTGTTTCAAATCGTTAAAAATCCAAGAAGTTCGTCATTGTTGCATCACTTACGTTTTTTGAAATTTTATGTTTTATCAACTTACACTTCAAACTAATAAGAATGATTAATAAAGCAGTGATTAGAGATCGAATAAACCATACTTGTCTTTGTTCAATTTCATCACAATGAATGCTTTGTTAATCACAACATTGGACAAAATAAACCATGATAATGTGACTTTGTTTAGTATTTTTTTTTAAAGTAAATCTATTTCAACTTTCTTTCTTGTACGGGAATCAATATTTATATATTTGGTAGAAGATAAATGTCGTTACCTTTAGATGTATGACTTTTTTGTATAAATAAATTCAGATCATGGGTTCGAAACGAGATCTGGTGCATGAACTCACATTATCTTTTTTTGGATTTAAAAAAAATCATCGTTTCGTAAAAAGAATAATTTGTTGGCTATTTTACAGTTATTGGACATCAAAAATTTAGGATTGGAGAATTTCTTTTCATTTTTGTAGTGTTCTTGATTTAGATGGCTGGATTTATTACAACTATACTAATCTTTATATCGGTGTATTTCTGTAACGACATTCACTTTTCTTCATTAAGGTTAATCTTGAAAATGGTGCATGGGATGAATAAAAACATTAAAGTTTTCTTTTCGTTTCCTTTGTGACACCACTGCTGATGGACAATATAATTCTCCAGGTTATGTATAGCTCAGTAGTATGCTGTACCAGGGAACATTTTCGCTCACATCCATCAAATTATTCTCTTTTTAGTGGCAGTCAAATTTTCTCTCATTTTACCCCGGTCGGGGTATATTAGAGGTTTCCCGATTTGCTACCGTGCCAACCGTAGTACGAACTGGGAGCCGTCATTTAACTTTTGGAAATAATTGATGTATACACTTAATTTCAACGTATGTTTTATAAATCATTAACATAACTATTTTGAGAATTTTTAGCTGTAATTTGGTACTAATGTCATGTGGTTACTTCTTGTATTCATAATAAACAATATTGTGTGCACTCGATTATGCATTCAAACAACCGTTGCAAGTAACCGTTGGTACGAAGGGTTTATAGTTAAGAGTTATTTTCCCCTAATACTTCATAAACAAAAAGAAACTAAATTACAAAACAAATTTTAAACTAATTCAAATTTTGTTCGTAATAACTTTATATCACTATAAAGCGTTTAAGTTTTGTATTTTTATGGTAGATATTAAGAAAACATGAACAAATAGTCTGGAATCTAATGATCAGTAGTTGTCGTGTGTTGATTGGTTCATAAGTGTTTTTCGTTTATCGTTTTTTATATAGATTAGACCGTTGAATTTCCCGTTTGAATGGTTCTACACTAGTAATTTTGGTGGCCCTTTATAGCTTGCTGTTCGGTGTGAGCCAAGAATCCGTGTTGAGACCTACTTTAACCTATAATCGTTTACTTTTATAAATTATGACTTAGATGAAGAGTTGTCTCATTGTCACTGATACCAAATCTTCTTATGTCTATACACATTTCATATGCATCATATATTTAATTTATATAGAATTATTTGTACAGTTTTGAATAAAAAATAAACAATTCTTTGTATAACATGTACAATTAATTCAGAAATTTTCAATTGAACCTTAAACCTTGATAAGAATAGTTTATGTAGCGCCAGCTGCAACCAAAGGTTTATGTGTACCACGAACTGTTAACAGCGTTCGATAAGCAGACAAGCCATTTAAATAGCTTGTCCAAAATAGAAGACACTGTACATAACAAATCCGAGATGAAGTTGAATTGATACATACGGATTCAAATATTTAAACAACAATCATCTTTCATAAATATAGTGTAAGTAAGCACGTTCAAACCCGCGTAAAACATTTCCACATTGTAAACTATAAAATAGTCGGTTTGTTCCTGAAAATTTTAATGTTCTTTCCCGTATTCTGAAAAAATATTTTTTGAATCCCGATTTCCCGCGAAAAGAACGGACCAATTCCATATTACCACAAAAATAAGGGCACAATCCCGAATTCCATCAACAATAAGGGTGTATATTATTTGACGAACAAACAAATGTTTCTTGAATTGTACTTTATTGATTGTAGAAAAAATATGTTAAAAGTAAGAGCGCCACATTAACAACTTTAGGCTACGTTCACTCCAGTAATACAATGTGAATCGATTTTATTAACGAAACAATTAATACTCTTGTGACAATACTGTATGTAAAACATTAATGATTAATGATTTGTTAAATGGTTTTTTTTTTCATTTAAATTTCTGTTTCGTGGGAAAATAGATATTTAATATACTTTGTGCTTTGATAAACTATTTCATTTGCCTTACCACTCGGTAACTATAATTATATTTTTATATTAAGCATATCAGGTTTTACTGTTCATTTAGGGAAAAAAGGGTTAACATGGTCCTCATGATCATCTTTTAGTTGTTCTCGATTTAAAGATTGCTAATTTCAACATCCAGATTATAGATTAAGAGTTTTGTTATTTGAAAAATTTCTGAAACTCAATGGTGTCATTATATAATATAAATTTCAAGTACATTAGTATCAAACTACCTTTATTTTGAAGATACGTTTTTTTTTTAGTTTTGTTTTTGTTTAGAGTTTATAGAGTTTACTGTTTCAAATGAATTTAAAGGTTACAAATACGCCCTAAAAGTACTCAGTGTAAAAATATTCTAACATACTCACTACATCAATAATTTTATGTACTAATGTTTCTTTAGAAGGGGATTGAAGATACAAGAGGAACAGTCAAACTAAAAAATCGAAAATAAACTGACAAAATAAAAATGAAAAAGACAAAATGACAAATAATAATCCGCAAGACACAACATAGAAAACTGAAGACTGAGCAACACGAACCCCACAAAAAATTGGGGATCGCAGGTGCTGTCAAAGTGTAAAAAGATCTTGCTCAACATGTGGTACCCGTCGTGTTGATCGTGTTGATTACAAACCCGGTAAACAGTCTAACTCGTTAGGTCACATTCATGAAAAGGGAACGGGGTTGTAGTTACGACGTAAGAAACATATCGATATTATCTGTGAAACGGCCATTCCATAACGGTCAACCAACTGGTGACAGCGTCCGTAAAATTTACGAAGAGATGATTTCATCTTCACCATTTGGAACTGTTGGTTTAATAGCTTCCTTGTGAGCAGCAACCCTCTATCAAGAAAATCATGATCAAAGTACAAGTGCTGGAATATCGTATCAATCGGGAGATATATACTCCGTATGCAGGCGCTGCTGAAATGTTGCTACATAGAAATGGAAAGTTCACAATTGGGATGCTGAAATCATATAGGTTCTTTTCAACCGACCCTCATTGTCAATTTCTAGATGTCAGTCAAGATAAGAGTCAGACTTAACTGTATCTGTTGTATCCTTTATCTCTAGATCGATGGTATATATACATTCAACATAGTCACCAAATTTTGAAATATTTAGTGAGAGAACATCATCTGTATAGCGGAAAGTAGAGTTAAAGGATATTGCTAACTGCTTATTTTTTTATTCCTAAGAAGTTCCTGTATGACGTCAGCCTCATAATAATAAGAAAAAAGTCGGCAAAGAAGAGGAACACAATTAGTTCCCATTAGAATGCCGACAGTCTGTTGAAAATCACGTTTTCCGAACGTAACAAATATGTTGTCAATCAAGAAATTAAGCATCTTGATAATATCAGTTTGAGAGAATATTTTATATGATTCAATGTGATCCGTTCCGAATTCGATGTCAGAATAGGTAACACAAGCATTTAAACAAAATGACAATGATACATAAGTTAACAAGGGACTACTAGCAGTTACTGACATGCCAGATCCTGACCTCAATAAAACTGTTTGAAAGATTATATCTTCATCATATGAATATCAAGCACAATCCCTCCCGTTTTGGGTTAAGTATCATACCATTATGAAATATATGAGCATAACATAACCGGTATCATGCCTACAACTGGTTTTAAATAAATTAACAGACTTGTCTCGTATAAAGGCGTTGTTATCTGCCACAGTAACAACCTGTAACATCAGTGATTTTGTTTCTGATTTTAGTTAACTTAATATTACATCTTTTTCAAAATCTAAATTTCAAAATATTCATGCAATATGCGACATTCCAAAACATAAATAGACTTGACCTTACATTAATCGAAAAATACAATTCAAGCCAAAATGCTTTATCAAATAAATGTTTTTCGTGGCGATATTGCTATTTTAAACTGAAAATAATTCATAAAAATCCTTTTTGTTATCGTTGATTTTTTTAACATAAAATATTCAGATTTTAGTTATGTGTTCCTCTAGAATATGTGATAACAAAATAACATAGACAATTTTTGATGTTCAAAGCATTTTAAAACTAAATAAAATGGTAACGTTTTCCACTCTTTTTATAAAAAAAACTGAAATAATGCTTAAACTGTATCAAAATAGTTCAAGAGTAGCAGCTCAATAAAATAATCTACAATAAAATTGAGAAAGGAAATGGAGAATGTGTCAAAGTGACAACCACCCGACCATAGACCAGACAACAGCCGAAGGCCACCAATGGGTCTTCAATGTAGCGAGAAACTCCCGCACCCGTAGCAGTCCTTCAGCTGGCCCCTTACTAGAAGGTTTTACCCCATGAATAAATACTTCACCTGTATCAGGCAACACGTTTCGGAAATTTGGGTCGTCAATGCTCTTCAACTTCGAAATTTATTGGATAATGTGTTACTTATTTTATAGAAGCGTTACTGATCAGTCTATTTTAGACGAAACACGCGTCTGACAAAATGTTAAGCCTAGTTTATTTGTTGGGTTTGTTGCAGAGTGCACGTGGCGTAAACAATTTCAAGAGTGATATGGGGGATGACTTTTTTTTATTGATCGAGTTTTCTCTTTGTTTTCGTTCTAATAACTAGCGCGTGTATACCTCTACTAACTGATTCTGAATTAATATCATTTGTAACAGAATCAGAGATTGAGTTTGATGACCTAAGAAACAAAGAAAAAATATAGGTTTTTTTCTTTCTGGAATGACTTTTGTGTAAGTAATTTTGATAACATCAGTAGAATTACGTCATAAAACATTTGAACAATGAACTGGATAAAAATCAAAACAAGATAATTACGCCAAAGAGTTTTATAAAACATTGGTTAAGCTTTTTTCATGATTAAGAGAGATACATAATAAGAAGAAGGTGTGGTATGCATGAATACCAATGAGACAACTCTCCAACAGAGACCAACTGGCATAGAAATTTACAACTAGAGGTCGCTGTACAAGCTTCAACAATGATCAAAACACATACTGCATAGTCAGCTATAAAAGATCCCGAAATGGCAAATGCAAAACAATTAAAACGGGAAATCTAACGATTTATGAACAAAACAATGAATGAAAAACAAATATGGTATACAGCAACAAACAACAACCACTAAATTACAAGCTCCTGACTTGGGACATGCACACCACCTTTTCTTGGTCCTAATTCCTATCCAGATTAGTGTTTTACTTCCAAACATTTTGTGGGGTGCGGGATCAATATACCATTATTTAAACACCTGACCGTACTGGTTACCGGAACTTTAGACACACCAAACTGTGTTTTAAATCGTTAAAAATCCAAGAAGTTCGTCATTGTTGCATCACGTAAGTTTTTTGAAATTTTATGTTTTATCAACTAACACTCCAAACTAATAAGAATGATTAATAAAGCACATGCAGTGATTAGAGATCGAATAAACCATACTTGTCTTTGTTCAATTTCATCACAATGAATGCTTTGTTAATCACAACATTGGACAAAATAAACCATGATAATGTGACTTTGTTTAGTATTTTTTTTTAAAGTAAATCTATTTCAACTTTCTTTCTTGTACGGGAATCAATATTTATATATTTGGTAGAAGATAAATGTCGTTACCTTTAGACGTATGACTTTTTTGTATAAATAAATTCAGATCATGGGTTCGAAACGAGATCTGGTGCATGAACTCACATTATCTTTTTTTGAATTTAAAAAAAATCATCGTTTCGTAAAAAGAATAATTTGTTGGCTATTTTACAGTTATTGGACATTAAAAATTTAGGATTGGAGAATTTCTTTTCATTTTTGTAGTGTTCTTGATTTAGATGGCTGGATTTATTACAACTATACTAATCTTTATATCGGTGTATTTCTGTAACGACATTCACTTTTCTTCATTAAGGTTAATCTTGAAAATGGTGCATGGGATGAATAAAAACATTAAAGTTTTCTATTCGTTTCCTTTGTGACACCACTGCTGATGGACAATATAATTCTCCAGGTTATGTATAGCTCAGTAGTATGCTGTACCAGGGAACATTTTCGCTCACATCCAACAAATTATTCTCTTTTTAGTGGCAGTCAAATTTTCTCTCATTTTACCCCGGTCGGGGTATATTAGAGGTTTCCCGATTTGCTACCGTGCCAACCGTAGTACGAACTGGGAGCCGTCATTTAACTTTTGGAAATAATTGATGTATACACTTAATTTCAACGTATGTTTTATAAATCATTAACATAACTATTTTGAGAATTTTTAGCTGTAATTTGGTACTAATGTCATGTGGTTACTTCTTGTATTCATAATAAACAATATTGTGTGCACTCGATTATGCATTCAAACAACCGTTGCAAGTAACTGTTGGTACGAAGGGTTTATAGTTAAGAGTTATTTTCCCCTAATACTTCATAAACAAAAAGAAACTAAATTACAAAACAAATTTTAAACTAATTCAAGTTTTGTTCGTAATAACTTTATATCACTATAAAGCGTTTAAGTTTTGTTTTTTTATGGTATGTATTTAGAAAACATGAACAAATAGTCTGGAATCTAATGATCAGTAGTTGTCGTGTGTTGATTGGTTCATAAGTGTTTTTCGTTTATCGTTTTTTATATAGATTAGACCGTTGAATTTCCCGTTTGAATGGTTTTACACTAGTAATGTTGGTGGCCCTTTATAGCTTGCCTTTCGGTGTGAGCCAAGAATCCGTGTAGAGACCTACTTTAACCTATACTAGTTTATTTTTATAAATTATGACTTGGATGAAGAGTTGTCTCATTGTCACTGATACCACATCTTCTTATGTCTATACACATTTCATATGCATCATATATTTAATTTATATAGAATTATTTGTACAGTTTTGAATACAAAATAAACAATTCTTTGTATAACATGTACAATTAATTCAGAAATTTTCAATTGAATCTTAAACCTTGATAAGAATAGTTTATGTAGCGCCAGCTGCAACCAAAGGTTTATGTGTACCACGAACTGTTAACAGCGTTCGATAAGCAAACAAGCCATTTAAAAAGCTTGTCCAAAATAGAAGACACTGTACATAACAAATCCGAGATGAAGTTGAATTGATACATACGGATTCAAATATTTAAACAACAATCATCTTTCATAAATAATAGTGTAAGTAAGCACGTTCAAACCCGCGTAAAACATTTCCACATTGTAAACTATAAAATAGTCGGTTTGTTCCTAAAAAATTAAATGTTCTTTCCCGTATTCCGAAAAAATATTTTTTGAATCCCGAATTCCCGCGAAAAGAACGGACCAATTCCATATTACCACAAAAAAAGGGCACAATCCCGAATTCCATCAACAATAAGGGTGTATATTATTTGACGAACAAACAAATGTTTCTGGAATTGTACTTAATTGTAGTAGAAAAAATATGTTAAAAGTAAGAGCGCCACATTAACAACTTTAGGCTACGTTCACTCCAGTAATACAATGTGAATCGATTTTATTAACGAAACAATTAATACTCTTGTGACAATACTGTATGTAAAACATTAATGATTAATGGTTTGTTAAATGTTTATTTTTCATTTAAATTTCTGTTTCGTGGGAAAATAGATTTTAATTCACTTTGAGCTTTGATAAAAAAATTCTTTTGCCTTACCACACTGTTCATTTAGGGAAAAAAATGTTAACATGGTCCTCATGATCATCTTTTAGTTGTTCTCGATTTAAAGATTGCTAATTTCAACATCCAGTTTATAGATTAAGAATTTTGTTATATGAAAAAATTTTCAAACTCAGTGGTGTCATATAGTATAAAATTTTAGAAGTACATTAGTTTCAAACTACATTTTTTTTTAAGATACTTTTTTTTCAAATGAATTTAAAGGTTATAAATACGCCTTAAAAGTACTCGATGTAAAAATCTTCTCACATACTCTGTACATTAATAAGTTTTCTTTAGAGTCTCTACAAAAGAGGGGCGGAAGATACAAGAGGAACAGTCAAACTCGAAAATCGAAAATAAACTGATAACACCATGGCTAAAAATGAAAAGAGACAAAAAGACAAATAATAGTACACAAGAAACAACATAGAAACTTAAGACTGAGCAACACGAACCCCACAAAAACTGGGGATCTCAGGTGCTGTCGAAGGGTAAGCAGATCCTGCTCCACATGTGGTACCTTTCGTGTTAATCACGTTGTTACAAAAGCGTTAAACAGTCTAATTCGTTAGGTCACATTCATGATAAGGGACGGGGTTGTGGTTTACGACGTAAGAAACATATCCTATATTATCTGTGAAACGGTCATTTCATAACGGTCAACCAACTGGTGATAACGTCCGTAAAATTTACGAAGGGATGACTTCAACTTAACCATTTTGAACTCTTGGTTTAATAGCTTCCTTGTGAGCAGCAACAATCTATCAAGGAAATCATGTTATGAAGTATAAGTGTTGGAATATCGTATCAATTGGGAGATATATACTCCGTATGCAGGCGCTGGGATGCTGAAATCATATCGTTTCATTTCAACCGACCCTCATTGTCAATTTCTAGATGTCAGTCAAGATAAGAGTCAGACTTAACTGTAAAACAATGCCAAAGTAGGCAAAAAAGAGAAACACAATTGGTTTCCATTAAAATGCAGAGAGTCTGTTGAAAATCACGTCTTCCAAACGTAACAAATATGTTGTCAATCAAGAAATCAAGCCTCTTGATAATATTAGTTTGAGACATTTTTGTGTATGAATCAATGTTAACCTTTCCGAGTCCGATGTCAGAATAGGTAACACCAGAAACTAAACAAAATGACAATAATACATAAGTTAACAAGGGACTTCTAGCAGTTACTGACATGCCAGGTTCTGACCTCAATAAAACTGTTTGAAAGATTATGTCTTCATCATATGAATATCAAGCACAATCCGTCCCGTTTTGCGTTAAGTATCCTACCATCATAAAATATATGAGCATAATATAACCGGTATCATGCCTACAACTGGTTTTAAATAAATGTGTTTATATCTGATTAAAAGAATTGTCTCATATATATATATATAAAGGCGTTGGTATCTACCACAGTAACAACCTGTACCATCAGTGATTTTGTTAATTTAATTTCGCATCTTATTCAAAACGTAAATTTTAAAATCTTCATGCAATATGCGACATTCCAAAACATAAAGTCTTGACTTGACCTGACATTAATCGAAAATACAATTCAAACCAAAATGCTTTATCAAATAATTGTTTTTCGTGGCGATATTCCTATTTTAAACTGAAAATAATTCATAAAAACCGTTTTTGTTATCGTTGATTTTCTTAATAGAAAATATTCAGATTATAGTAAATTATTTCTCTAGAATACATAATAGCATATACATTTTTTGATGTTCTGAGCATTTTAAAACTAAATAAATGGTAACGTATTCCACTCTTTTTATAAAAATACTGAAATAATGCTCAACCTGTATCAAAATAGTTCAAGAGTAGATGCTCAATAAAATAATCTACAAGAAGGTTTTACCCAATGAATAAGTACTTCCCTGTATCAGGCAACACGTTTCGGAAATTTGGGTCGTCAACACTCTTCAACTTCGAATTTTATTTGATATTGTGTTACTTATTTTATAATAGCGTTACTGATCAGTCTATTTTAGACGAAACACACTGTTAAGCCTGGTTTATTTGTTGAGTTTGTTGTAGAGAGCACGGGGCGTACACAATTTCAAGAGTGGTTTGGGGATGACTTTTTTAGCTCACCTGGCCTAAAACGCCAAGTGAGCTTTTCTCATCACTTGGCGTCCGGCGTCCGGCGTCCGTCGTCGTCCGTCGTCGTCGTTAACTTTTACAAAAAATCTTCATCTCTGAAACTACTGGGCCAAATTAAACCAAACTTGACCACAATCATCATTGGGGTATCTAGTTTAAAAATGTGTCCGGTGACCCGGCCAACCATCCAAGATGGCCGTCATGGCTAAAAATAGAACATAGGGGTAAAATGCAGTTTTTGGCTTATAACTAAAAACCACAGCATTTAGAGCAAATCTGACATGGGGTAAAAATTGTTTATTAGGTCAACATTTATTTGCTCTGAAATTTTTAGATGAATAGGACAACCCGTTGTTGGGTTGCTGACCCTGAATTGTGAGTTTTAAGGAAATTTTGCTGTTTTTGGTCATTATCCTGAATATTATTATTGATAGAGATAAACTGTAAACAACAATAATGTTCAGCAAAGTAAGATTTACAAATAAGTCAACGTGACCGAAATGGTCAATTGACCCCCTTAGGAGTTATTGTTCTTTATAGTCAATTTTAACAATTTTCATAAAATTTGTAAATTTTTACTAACATTTTCCACTGAAACTAATGGGCCAAGTTCATTATAGATAGAGATAATTTTAAGCAGCAAGAATGTTTTTGTATAAATAAATTCAAATCATGGGTTCAAATCGCGATCTGGTGCATGAAATCACATTACCTTTTTTGGATTAAAAAAATCATCATTTCGTACAAAAGAATGATTTGTTGGCTATTTTACCGTTATTGGACATAAAAAAATCAGGATTGGAGAATTTCTATTCATTTTTGTAGTATTCTTGATTTAGATGGCTGGTTTAATTACAATTATACTAATCTTTGTATCGGTTTATTTCTGTAACGACATTTACTTTTCTTCATTAAGGTTAATCTTGAGAATAAAATAAAATGAATGGATGAATAAAACATTAAAGTTTTCTTTTCGATTCCTTTGCGACACCACTGCTGATGGACAACATAATTCTCCAGGTTATGTATAGCTCAGTAGTATGCTGTACCAGGGAACATTTTCGCTCACATCCAACAAATTATTCTCTTTTTGTTGCAGTCAATTTTTTTTCATTTTACCCCGGTCTATAACCCCTATATTAAAACCTATCTATTGATGTTGTTGTTAATTGTTCTGGCGGTGAACATATCTCCCTCGTGCAATATTCCCTACCCGGCTGTGGCTTAACTTTTGTACCTTTTTAGTATAAAGCTCTTCATCTTTTCACTAATCTTTTGATCATCGAATATTTTGGCCTCGAGCATCACTGAATAGATATTTAGTTTTGAAATGCGCATCTGGTGCAGAGCAATTGGTACCGTTAATATTATTATGTATATGGCTCTGCAGGTAAAGCTAATAGCAATCTATCAATTCTAATTATCTCGTCACTTTTGTCTTTTGTGAACAACTATGAACTATCGGCACCTGCTTACGTAGGGATTCTGTTTGGCTGTGTGGTATGTATAACAATCAATCATTTTTTTGTATAATTGAACGTCGTACAATTCATACATTGAACTTTGTAGAAAAGATTAGACGATTTGTCTGTTAGTGACGCCTTATACTTAATCCCTTGGATATTGGATTGTACTGATTGATTTTAAGTTTAGAAGAATAATTGTTCTTAATATATATCTTATTTATATAAGTTAATTCAAATCAACGTAAATAAACTCATCAAAGATACCAGGACTAAATTTTATATATACGTCAGACGCGGGTTTCGTCTACAAAAGACTCATCAGTGACGCTCGTAAGGGATTCTCATTATTTGAGGCAAAGCTTTTATGTCCCTAATATAAATCGACTTTTTTTCTCTTTTCTTCTCTTATGAGTGAAGTTGACATCTATCTATAGCACCTCAAATTGTAATCCCGAATGCATTTGTTACGTAACCCAGGACTTAAGAACGGACAGTACAACAGTATGTTCTACAAATATTCTTTAGGAACATAATTTGTTCCTAGTAATTTGATAAGAAAAATAGTTTCCAGTACTTCATTTTCGTACTGTCACAGCGTCCTAATTCTCAGATACGTTTGTTTTAATATAAAAATCTTAAACCAATATTGGCCATCTTTTTTCTTTCTTTAACGATCAAAAGTGTGCAAGCCATATACAAAATGCTTCGATACTATTGGAAATTTGTTTGACCTTTCAATGTCAATCTCCCCGAAGACGGAACAAAGAACCCACATTACGCATCTACAACGTAAAACAAAAGAATAGTATCCTATTGAAGTATTATTTCAAATGAAAGAGTTTCAAATTATAGTCTGAAATCAAACGCAGATACTGTTGATTTATTGGTTTGACTGAGTATTTTTCACAAAACAAATCTAAAAAACATCGACATATTTTCTTCACTAAAATAAGCTTACTCTGAGATTTCTGCACGAGAAAATGACAACTGTGACCACCATGAATACAGACAACTCCCTGATTGTTGAAATTTTAATAATAAAACTCTTTTGTTCAAAACGTTGGATTTAGTCATATAATGGTTAAAGACAATAATATGAATTTAAATAGGAAAAGGTATCTACCATTGAAATACGAAACTTCTTAACTAAATTTTGTAGTAATGAGAACGAAAAAACTCCGCACAAAATTTATTGTAAAAATGTTATTCATCAAGCACATTTTATTGCATGCATACAATAAACACTACGAAAATATTATTCAGACGCAAATACAAAGAAATATATATTGTGCAGTTGAAAAATAATATCGATTACATTGATTTAACATTAAATTAACGAAACTACTAGCATATTTAATCTATGTACAGTTATAATATAACCTTTTTGTAAATTGGTAGTATTAAACCAATTTTCAAGACATTTCGGCCATGGACCTTCTTCTGTTTCTTTTATTTTATATACATTTTAAATACTCAATGTTTTTCATACACGTATCTCGCAAAGAAAAGATTTTCCTTTCTTGTCAATGTCATTCCATTGTCAATTGACAGCTGGATTCAGATAAATGTAAAATTCAATTATATCATTGCTAGGTTCGTTAACTTTCCAGTTAAAATAATTCATTGCCGTTCCATCGTCAAATAACCATGGGCTGGTGGATGTTTTCCTTGTTCCTTGGACAGTCACAGCAACGCTTACACAGAATAAATCATCTACAACAAACACAGAGATAAAAATCGAATATGTTAATCCATTAGCCGAGCAGGATATTTAATGCGAGATTTTTCTTGGTTTTTAACTGATGTGATATTACAATGTCGTAAAAGTAAATATGTCACTTACTGACACATTGTAATGCGTCTGGAATAAATATGTTCCAAAGAATATGTTCCAATAATATCATGTATCTACAGGAAAGAAAACAATGTTTGATACTTTTAATAATAGAACGTCTATGAAGATCCAATACAAATAAATGATGGCTGGATATTCTTAATTAACTTTGGAACCAAAAAAATAAATCCCAGAAATCATTTCAGGATGTACACCTCTGAGGATTCTTAACCTGATTTTTGGGTTTATAAAACAGTAAAAAATAATTGGTGAAGAAAAAAATCATATGTATAGGTGAACTTCTTTTTTTGCTACGGCCCTTTGAAAATATCTAATTTTGATGATATTTCAACGAGAATGAAACGCCAGAAGAATACATCCTTTGAAAAAGAAACCAATGAATGTAACAAATGACAGAATTTCTTTATTTCAAAAATAAGATTGAAATCGTTCCATCTTAACGAAGAACGCCTTCTGCTATGGACAACATATACACAATGCAAACCAGACTCGTGAATGAGACAGGTACTCTAATGGAAAACAATACAATATGAGAATTAAACGCTCTTCTCAGTGTTCATATGAGTAAACTTAACAAGATTTGATAGAGAAGAATCATCAGGTTGTTTGTCTTATATAATTGTTTTTTGTAGGATTCTCTAACTGTCTCAATTGGCTGATATCGTAAGGGACCTCTACCTACAATGTCTTTAAAGAACATGTTTGTTGAAACGTTTAGATAATATGGTTAAAAGTGTTTTATTCTTTAGTTTTGGTGAACTCGGTCAATGTCACCGCTGTTAGATGTTGCGTACTTGGCTGTTTCACCAGCCCAAAAGTCAGCATTTTCAATTCACATGAAACACCATTGTTTTAATTCATTTAATAAAATTCAATGTAAAAAAAAACGTCTTTTGAAATTGTGATATATAAATCGTAGCATGGAGTGAATTGCACGACAAAAATAATTGCATTTGACATATAGCATATCTTTACAATTTGCGTTAAAAATGTTCATGAAAAATGTTCATGAACAAAACTGTTATTCAAAACAAAGTATGAAGCGACTTACTCAATACGCTTTCCACCATTGTCTGTTTGCTTTGGCTGTTAATTTTTAATAATTGTCCACCATCCTGTCTACAAACTGTACTAGCTGAGTCATACTCTAACTCCTCATCATAATACTTAATACAATAACAATCATCTTCTATAAATTCATATCCTTCAGACAACTGGCAAACTTCTTTACTACAGCCTATTGAAAATACTAAATATTCATTTATTCTAATGAAGTATTTGTAAAGGCATTGACGAGGAATGGTTTCTGTTTTGTATTGTTTATAACACATCTATGCTTTGCATGGAAGATAAATTCATAAAATGCGTTAGAAACTCTAATGGATTTTCTACATCAGGAATGAATTACCTTAGCTGTATTAATAGAAACATTTAGGAATAATTGGTCTTCAATGCTGTTCAACTACGTACTTAATTTGGCCTTTTTCACTTTTTTGTTTTAAGTGTCACCGATGAATTTTTAATAGACGAAACGTGCGTCTTGCGCAAAAAAAAACAAAATTCAATTCTGGTACAGCCCTTGGATGGTGTAAACTTCCCCAAAAAAAAAACGTGAATGGTGTAATATTGTACGGCATTAGTGCAATGGTGTAAGGTGTATGGTGCTATGGTGTATAGTGTTAGGGGAATGGTGTAATGCTGTATGAGGAATGATGTGATTGTGTAACATGCGATCGGGAATGGTGTAAATGATGGTGTACGACATTTCATTGGTTAAAAACAAAGTTATTTTTATTCTATTGTTTTCAAATTATAAACATAAACAATAATAACAATCTTAATATTTGAAATTTTATTACATAATGGGTAATTTTGGATCGTGTAGATAGAATCGGAAATAGTGTATGGTGTAATGTGTACGGTGTATGGTGAAAAGGTTAACGTGTATGGTGTAATGGTACAAGGTGTATGATGTATGGTGTAATGGTGTATGGTGTTAGTGGGAAGTTTACACCATCCAAGGACTGTATCTGTGTTTATTTATGGAGTCGACACGAACGCATCAATACTCAAGATTCGTATTCGAGATCAAGGCACATACACTGTCTCAAAGGAGCAAGTTTGCAAAATGTTAGAACTTTTTGATGATTATTTTTAATCAGTCGACGCTTCTTTATATTTTCCATAGAAATAGTTGTGGTATAATCAAAATACAAAATAACCAATTTTTGTCACATCACAATGAAAATGACATATCAAGAGCATGCATTATCTGTTTTTATAACGACATTTTTTCAATGAGTCTTAACAACTTTTAATATAACTGACTTTGACTGCCACCTCTGATCCTTAAAGACTTCATGTTTTGGGATTCTATATCACTATTGGAAACTTTTTGTTACCGAACAGTTTGGTACCTAAGTGATAGTCAAGAGTTTCCTCAAATGTTTAGGTCTGGAAAATGCCCAAAATCATTGCTTACGACAGTGTATCCAATTTGTGCAGACTCTTAAGCCTACAATGTACTCTAAAGAAACGATTTGTTTCACGTTATAGTAAGGCATTTGAAGAGGACCTAATGTAAAGCCAAGCAATGGCCATTTATAAATTATATAAAAATAAGTTCAAGGACAGCTTGGACTAAAGTGAAAATTGTTAAGATTAATATATACGTCGTTCATTTCTCGGTTTGCAAGAAGAAAGTGGATTCACAGGTATAAGTATTGATCAGAAATTCACTATTCTCAATAATTAAAACTTGCAAAATCTGCTAAACTGTACGGTGAATTATATTTGTATCGAACGTACGAGAAAATTCAAAGAATTTTGATGACTTCCTTTTTGAGACAGAATAACACCAAATTATATTTGCTAAAAAGGAAGGGGTTAAAGCGCACATATGATTCAGTATACACTCCGATCTTGTGTTTTTATTTTGCGGCTGGGCAACTCTCCGTCCCCTTCCTGTGCAGAGAGTTATCACGCAAAGCAATACAACTGCTTACCTATACTTAGATGCTGTTAAGGCTACAACTCAACAAAAGTATGTTTATATAAGTTCTTCAAATAAAAAAATAAACAGAGAAGTATAAATTTCTTTTAAGTAAAGCGTGGAACACATGATCTGCATTTAAATCATCTTGGTGTTCATAGAATTTATGATTTTTTTTTTTACAAACCTATAAAAAATGAGTTTCATAAATTTTAGATTAATATCGTGATATTTGTCACACAATGACAGTTTTTCCATTGATACGTACAATAATAAAACAGTCGTGAAACTTAAAACCATTGTCCTAACTAGTTATCAAAGGTACCAGGATTATAATTTAATACGTCAGACGCGCGTTTCGTCTACATAAGACTCATCAGTGACGCTCAGATCGAAAAAGTTTTGAAAGCCAAACAAGTTCAAAAATGAAGAGCATTGAGGACCAAATATTCAAAAAAGTTGTGCTAAATACGGCTAAGGTAATCTATTCCTGGGATAAGAACATACTTAGTTTTTAGAAAAATTCAAAGTTTTGTAACAGGAAATTTAAAACAATTACCATATAATTGATATCCATGTCAACACCGAAGTGCTGACTACTGGTCTGGTGCTACCCTCGAAGACGGAACGTTCACCAGCAGTGGCATCGACCCATATAACGCCGGCATATTCATTTATCGTGACTTCTGTTTCAAGAATCCCTACTTCCTAAATAAATCGCTGAAACAGACTCTTCAAATCAGTTTCAATTGGGTCCTTTGTTTACACAATTTCATTGAGTTTAAATCGTCAATTTACTATTTCTGTTCACAAATGGAATTTTAAAACTTACCTTTAAAATTTGTAATTTTCATATGCCTTCACTGGGAATCACACCCCTCCTTAAAATCTGTCTTGTGTGTTTTTCCGTTTAGCTTATTTTGTGTGCTATTGTGTTAATTTAAAGATGTTTCCTGTTTTATTGGATTACTATTGCCTGCATCACTTAATTGAAGGAAAAGTTATATATCACATTTAATTTGCATATATTTTTTAATAAACATAGTATACTTTCATTAGTTTACATTTCTTTACAAATGCTCATTCGCAAATGTCTATGCCAGATAATCGTGATGTGACTAGAGCTGTGCTTCTTGGTAGCATTTCCGGAGGCATACTTAATAATTGTACATAGAAATAAGTTTGAATTTGTCTTATTTTGTAAATTATGAATAAATTTCAGATTGATTGATTGATTGATGGTTGCTTAACGTCCTGTGACATTTTTTTTCTAAAAGCCAAGAGAAACCGGCTTTTACAATAAGATACAATGGATAAACATGCATTAATGAAATTATATTGTTTGCCCTTGATCAATTTTCACTGTTTTCATGTTATTAAGGTAAATATTAAAGAATTTGTAAACGTTAGTTACGTATCACAAAAGATCATTGTAACTATTGACCCTGCCTACGTTTGGTCTCCAATTTTCGTTTTGATTAATGTTTGATAGTACATTGTTGGTTATGATCCTTTTAATGTAGATGGGTTGTCTAAATTATGATCCATAGAAATTTTTAATAGTGTCCCAAGAAGTAGTTTCTATCATGCTTTTTAAAAAATAATAAAAAAAAAGAATGTGTCACGGTGCTTATTTTCACGCTACACGGTGTTCAAAATTGACAGATTTCGTATAGATTATGCATGGAAAATCAAATTTTCTGCAATAAAGCGTAACTACACCATAGAATTTTGAGATAACATATATTAGAAGATAGCTTTAATAGTATGCTTTCAGTTTAGAAAAAGAAAAAATGGGGTCACCTGACCCATTTTCTTGCTACCTAATAAAATAGGTAAATTCCTAACACATTCTATTGTAAAAGTACCTTTATCTAAATTATCTGCCCATGCGTTTGAGTTGCATCCCCTTATGTGGCAAAGATGGAAAAAAATTAATCAAACAAAAGTTTTCTGTTTTTTGTAAAATACAACCATAAATATGATAAAACATGTCATTTTCTATACTGAAATGAAAGTTCTTACACATGAACTTCCTAATACTTTCACAATTTGCACATTCTATTAAAGATCTAGACCTTGTTTTCTAGTATTTACAAATCCAAGATAGAGGAAGACACCCTATCTACCTTAACAACGGATTTTCACTGTTCTTTTTTCATTGGAGATTTGATTTTTCCTATGGTATCTTTTTATAATGAACGTATGTGTGACTGTCCCTAAAGATACGAAACGTCAGTTACAGTCACCAATACGTTCTGTGTTTTATTTGACGTATTAAATCAAAATTACTTGTAAGTACTTATCCTTGTTTTAGAATAAGTATATATATATAAAGTGCATAGAAAAGTTGCAATTTTAGAGTAGATCGGGTTCATTACTTCCTCCAAAGCCGAAGCCATCTATGTACTTTTACATCTGTATTCCTAAATATCAATCAGTAATGTTACCTGCTTGTACATATTACACAAGGACGGCATACCACAATACGCAAATATTTTGAATTGTACAAGAATACTTGTCTTTTTATCTAAGAAGTATAATTGGGAAATATTATTATATTTTAAGAAGTATATAAACACTATGAATGTACATTTAGATACATGCATACATATACTGTTATTGTCTGAGTTATGTATCCTGCTACTGTGTTATTTTAAAGGAGATACAATTTTGTGACAGTGAATTACTTTTTAGTATGTTTATTTGTTAGTCATGTCTTAATTTTTATTAAACTAAAATGAAAGTAATTTTTCATATTTATTTTGTCTATGTCAATCTCTTGCATAGCAGAAAATAACGGTAGTTTAGAGCACTTGCTTGGTCACTTAAAACTTAATAAATGCTTGTTTCAAATATATATAGTCAAGATGTACTCGATAAAACGATATCTCGTGCGCAATTTAAATGTATACAGCATTGTTCTACTTTGATTCGATTTCTCCTTGAGAAGACAAAAGTTACAAAGTATCGAAAGCTTAAAAAGCCTTTTCTCGAAGTTTTATTCGCACAAAAGATCTAAAAAAATGTAGTTTATTCGTAGTCTATATTGCTACAGTTCTGTATTCTAAACATTTCATACAACTGAAAGCTTTACTTTAAAAATTGCTACAATAAGAAAGTCATACGGTCTGTTACATGTTTACAACTTTATAGAAACATTGGGCTCATTTATCCTTTGTACAGTGATCTGTAATTTGTATAACGCTTATCTGTTATAATGAATTTACATTGCAAGAGATTGTTTTGATTACAATGACTTCCTTGATTTTTTTCTTTCATGAATGACATCACATACTTTGAATATTTTTTTAGATGTACAAAAATATTTAAATGTCAACATTGCAAAAACATCACTTATACCTGATCTATTGAACTTTGAAAATCACTTAACATAAGACAGACGTGTGTCCTTAATGTACATGATTCACAAAAAGGTAAGATGAATAAAATTCAAAACTCCTAGCTAAGAAAATACAAATCGGCGATAAAATAAACTGACAACGCCATGGCTAAAAACTATCAAAATGCAGAAAATATAACGGTGTAACCAAAAACATGTAGTACTTAAATTTCAAGTACAAATCAAGTACTGTAAAATACAGGTACCTAAATATTCCAATAATTCTAAAGTAACAACATAGTACTGAATATTAAAAGTAGATTTCCAGTACTACATATTTTTGGTACAGAAAAAGTACCTATGCAAAAGTAGCTGTGTATGGAGTATCAATACATGACGCAATTTCTGTGTAAGCTTAATAAAAATTCTAAAAGAAACAGATAAGGAAAATCACAAATATACGAATGATCTTTATTCTCATAAACCAAATACATAGTTACAGAGAAGATATTACAATAATATATATTACATATATAAGATATAGCATGTGTGAAATACAAATTAATATGATAAATATTTACACAAATGATAAATAAACACATAGTTGTATTAACCAGGAGGATAGACTTTCACAGAAATAGATTTAATAAATCTACAAAGTTTCTCAAGCTCAACAATATTTTGGGTTGAATATACTTGTTTGAATTTGATAACATTTATATTTTTATTACAATATTGTGGTAAGTATTTGCATCTTTCATCTTTGAAATAATTACATGACATGATATAATGGTATGCATCACCAATGTCAGCTGAACTGAACTCCGAGGGAAAATCTAAACGGTAAGTGTGTAATCAAATTGCAAAATAAAAAGCTCAATTACATCAAACGAATGGACAACAACTGTCACAGGGCTTTCATGACTACTCTTCATCTAAAAATCAAAGGATGCCTTTAAAACAGAGGACCCCTCTCCAATCACCTGTTATATAACTCCTTTAAGTAAACAGTGAATGACTGTTTTCAAATGTCCCTTGTGAGTTATAAGTTCAGAAAAATTGTCCTTATTCCTTGTCTAATTAGCACGCATCTTAATGACATCTATTAATGTTGAATTTCATAGGTCAGTATAGTTATCCAAAATGCATCATGCATTTGACATTAATATACTATTAATTAATAGGTGTTTTATTAATGACCTTGATTTATGCCTACAGCTAGTGTCTGTAATAATGGTCGAGGGTCATTGTAGCCTCCAAGAACATAACTATTGATCGAGGATATATACGAAGGACATTATGAAAACACACCTTTATTAATACAGCTATTATCTAACTAAACAGAGTAAATTTGTTGCTGTTAATGCATGTATCGGATAATTAGTTGTTATATTGTTAGGAATGAGCTTTATGTTGTATATATTTTTGTTTTGTGTCATATAATTGAAACCTATTGCATGAAATCCAAATGTCTACGAAAAACGACTTTACCAAATCAATTATAGCAATATGTTGCAAAAATAGGTAAAAGTGGTGGAAACAACGGGAATATATTTTCTATTTTATTCATAATAAGGTCATTAGAAACAAAACATATCTACTAACTATATATATATCATTAACATGGTGATATAACTCAATATTATATATTAGATTCTAATGCAATTATTTAAAGAATTGATTCTTATTGCCGTCTTATTAGTTGATCCATATGATGTGTCTCTGACCAAACTAGCGAAGGACAGTATTACCACATGGTAGATTGTGGTTTGTCATTACGTCGTCTAATCTTTTAATTACCGAACGTGACTTATTCTCGATTGTGACTGTTTTGCTGAGTGTGAATTCGCATTACTATAAGACGTGTTACGGTACTTATCTATCCCAAATTCATGTATTTAGTTTGATGTTATATTTGTAATTTTCATCGGAGTTTGTCAAATTGGTTGACGTCTTTTCTATTAAATTCATGTGTTATGGTAAAGAAAATTATTCACCGCCTTCATTTTTTAGTTTTGATTTTGTTCAACGTAATCTGTACGATTTTTATGTTTGAAATTAGATTCAAAACAAATCGGACATATATATAATATAGTTCATTGCTATTGATTAGTATTGCAATGTGCATTGTGTTTAAATGTAATATCAGTATTTAGTTCTATTATTATAATCTTATATCAATCCTATTTCTATCTTATTTTTTAGACATAATTTTTCAAATATGACGTCATATTTGTGCTGTTGTCTGCATGACGTAATATTGTGCCTTTTCACCATTTCGTTCGTATGTGACGGCATTGTTTACTTTTTGCGTTCAGGCCTGGTTTGTCACTGAGTCGGGCGTGTCTATTTTCTGTGTTGGTCTTCAATGTATTATGTATTCGGGTTTTGTTTTCTGTAATTAGTTAAGACGTCAGTTTTATCATGTAAATCTTTTATATTCATTTGATAAAATTTACTGTTTGCAATAGCATAAATTGTTCTATACAATAAGGATGTTCTTATCACAAGCAGAACACCCCAGCCGTATTTGGCACAACCTTTTCAAACTTTTGATCCTCAGAGCTGTACAACTTTTTACTCCACCCTTTTTTTGACTTTCCAACTTTTATATCTGTGCGTCACTGGTAATTCTTGTTTGGACGAGGCGCGTTTTTGACGTAATGAATTTAAAACCTGATGCCTTTTGTTATCTATTATTCATGTGTTTCTTTGCCTAATACGTTCTTCTATTTATTTGTATGGTACTCCTGTATTATTATGTTGTCATTTTAATGTTATATTTAACAATGCCATCAAAGTGCGAGGTTTGGCATGCCACAAAACCAGGTTCAACCCACCATTTTTTTCTTTAAAAATGTCCTGTACCAAGTCAGGAAAATGGCCATTGTTATATCATAGTTCGTTTCTGTGTGTGTAACATTTTTACGTTGTGTTTCCGTTGTGTCGTTTGTTTTCTCCTATATTTGAGTGTGAATTCACATTACTATAAGACGTGTCACGGTACTTTTCTATCCCAAATTCATGTATTCGGTTTGGATATATTGGTTATTCTCGGATTTTGTCTAATGCTTAGTCCGTTGCTGTGTGTGTTACATTTTAATGTTTTGTCGTTGTTCTCCTCTAATATCTAATGCGTTTCCCTCAGTTTTAGTTTTTTACCCTGATTTTGTTTTTGTCCATAGATTTATGAGTTTTGAACAGCGGTATACTACTGTTGCCTTTATTTATCAGCGTCAAATAGTATATCTTCCTGTCAGCAACCTTTTGAATCCTTAAATGTATTGACATGGTATTTACACAATATTAAGAAAACATAAAATCACATATTGCACTAAGGAATCTTCTTTTTCAAAGCTTTTTTTAGATTCTAAAAACGCCCCGTGTATCATTTTGCACTATACGGGGTTGTCTAATTCAGGTTTCAAAGAAGAAGGCATTAATTCGCGTAATTTCCGAAATGACTTTTTTGCCGAGATAAATGTGCATTTGTAAATCATACCCCGTAACAGCTTTCGTGAGAATACATAATTTCATTCCGAAGCGAGATCTCTTGCTTGGTATGTATTGCAAAATTTCCGATTTTTCTCTTAGTTCGTACCAACGTCTCGTTGAGTGACAACTCCCATCTCGGTCTACAGTAATGAAGAAAATTGTCAAAAATTGTATCTTTAGACTAAATTGAGATCCAGTGCTAATACAACAAATTTTTAATATAAAAATAAAAATATCACATTGGAAAACCCTTGGGACTAACAACTGCATACACAAAATAAACATTAAGAGTAATCCCCCTTTTATCATATAAATGAAAATTAATATACAGAAAACTCGAGGATAAGTCAAAATATGATGATAAAAGTATACAAGGTAATTTCTCCTTTTATTGCCAGTACAACAGTATAAACGAAGAAAATGACGAAACTTGATGGGTTGATGTTTAGACGAGTTGTATATACAGAATGTACACAGCCATGTATTACTATCACTGCTGGTGATCCGACTGATAAATATGTTGTAGAATTGTCACTGGTTCAGACGTACTTATAAATATAATTATTTCTGTGACTGTAACTTACATTAATTTGTAGGATTTTTTACTATAGATAATTTAGCTGATCTGTAAAAATAACATCTTCATGTCTTATATATCATGTACTGTTGTACGACGCTAGATTAAAACTGACGTGGAAAGGTAACACCCGACCACCGAAAGCTTCATTTTAAAGCCCAGGTGGTCGTGTGGTCTAGCGCGCCGGTTACATTGCAGGCAATTTGGTGTCACGAATCTAAGTAGCATGGGTTCGAATCCCGGAGAGGAAAGAACAGATCTAACATTGCTGGGTTGATGTTTAGACGAGTTGTATATACAGAATGTAAACAGCCATGTATCACCATCACTGCTGCTGATCCGATGGATAAATCTGTTGTACATCTGTCACTGGTTCAGACGGTGAAGGTATCGTGACACCGAATCGCCTGCACTGTAGCCGTCCCGCTAGATATAAAGACGAGTTTATTTTACCCGTTCATTGACTTTTGTCTACCATATAAATTATTACTCAAAAGTTAACTTCAAACGCAAGTTCAATTATATGACAAAGTTGCTTAATGAATATGGATCTTTCATATGGGTGGCAGTTCATGTCATTTGCACGTTTATATACACGTAAATATTTTTATACGCGTGTATATACGGATATATTACCTACATATACGCGTTAATTGCTGTCATATACGCGTATATTATTGTTTTATAGACATAGAATGTTGTTTAATACGCGTATATTGTTAAAATAAACACGTTTATACTTTATTTCAATTTATTTATTATATACGCGTTAATATACGCGTTATTTGCGTAAATCGACGGGTATGGAATCATTATCGTTTTATACATTCGTTTGTCTTATTGTTTTAACCAATGAAAACGGTGTTTTAAAACTGGCTTGTATATATTACAATTGATGCCATATAACGACTATAAAGACCTTGCACACTGTGTATCATCGCCACCGGAAATTGGGTACTAACGAAGCGGAGAGAAATAGAAAAAAAAAGTAAACAAGTTAAGGATTCATTCAATTTAAAGCATTTCCACTCATTTGATGAGGGTGCCGTTTAAGGAATGATTTCTGATATATAATTCTTTAAATTATTAGGCCGATAAGGACAAAATTAATATAATATTTTGTGTAATATCCAAAACTTGACACTTAGTACCGGAAAATTTCGAGGTCGATTGTCCTCTGAGGCCCCATTCTGAAGATATTCAACTGTTTTTCATTATTTTTCCATTATTATAATGTGGCATCATATTTACTGAAATTTATTGTCAAAAACATGTTTTTTAAAGAATATGGACAAAAACATTGTTTGTTTGTTGTACGGCGAATTGCAGGACCTTGTACGGCGAATTGCAAAATAACAACTTATGTCTGTACGGCGTCTTGCAACATATTATAATTCTAAGAGGAAATTAATCACTGTTAAGATAATTAACAAGTTATATTTTGTTGATATCAAAGCTTTACAGGCTTACAAATATACAAAATGTCTTACTTATCACATATTATTCAATATATGCCGTTAAATCAGTTCAAAAGGCCTCTTTGAGTACCGCTTTTCGATTTTGTACAAAAAGTTTTTTTCAACCATATTATCCTAAATACATCCATAGATCGTTATACTACTAACGACTGTTGTCTTATTTGTTGTTAGGGTGAAATTTTGTAAGTTCAACAAAATAAACCGTCCATTCATCTTTTGTTGATGCTAGCTGTTTTAGATAAAAACAGTGGATATGTGGTATGATAGCAAATAAGATAACTATCCATTAGGATCAAATAAAGTGTATGTAAGCAATTATATGCTATCGTACGACCTTCAACAACGAAAACTCGTACCTTATAGTAAGCTATAAAAAGCACCGACCGAAAATATATCAAAACAATTTATGAAAACAACAAATAAGATAGTGATAAGCAACGACAACCACAGGATCGAGAATTCGGACAGACACATAAAATTGTTTAATTATTTAATTTCTGAAATGATTCATTTGTAAAAAGAAAAATTAAGAAAATACTTTGTTTTCACCGAAAGTAAGAATAAAAAAATCGTAAATTGCCGTGCAGACAGACTGGAGCCAGCATTTAATCAAATTTTTAATTCAGTACAATACAATAATCTCATATATACATATGCATACATCATATATAACACAGTAGTAGTATCTATACACAAGTTTGTGAACCAAAAAATATACTTCCGGCAACAATAGTAATAAATATCTATTAACTTCCAAGAATATTCCAAATGATAAATATCATATTATGAATACCTGTCATAAACAGACACTCGCCGCCCAGGAAAAACCAATTTCGAATTAATTTTCTTGTCAGTTTCTTTTTGAAAATATATAATTTGTATACATCTTAAATGCTGTCAAGCAAATGGTATTTCTATCTAATGCATTTGATCTAATGCATAATTAGAAGGGGTAGGGGTCTGTAAACATGTTAACAACACCTCGATTTTGGCAAAAACAGTTAACAAAAATTTTAAATACTGATAAGAGTTAACATCAACTTTAATTTACCCTTTTTTCCAGACGAATCCGAAAGCAATGAAAAGGGGAAGTGCATATCTTCAATGTATTCACAAATTTGAAAACCACTGTACAAAGTCGCAAAAATGCCAAGCTCCATAAGGAATCTTTTATAAAGCTGACTTATTTTCAGAATACACACGGAAGTACCATATTTTTTTATTGACACATGGACAGACAATTGAACGGCTGGAAAATCGACTCCAAGAAAAAGCACTATGTCATGAATGATAATCGAAAATGCTTCAAACAGCAAAAGGGAGGCTTCTTCTGGTTATGTATATTGTTGAGTAAATGTTTTATGTCAATCAGTCGTAGCAAACTTGGGTTAACCATCATGACGTAGGAAAGTGTAACACACAGATAAAATGAGTGAATACTTGAGGGCGCGAACATTTTTTTTTATGGCGGGGGCTCTTATAAATTATGGTCACACTCAGTCAGGGTATTTATACGAATCATTGCTTACATGATTTTATCAAAAGGAATTACAAAGGTTTACAATTTTTTTTAAATCATCAAAACCAGTGTATAAATCAGAAAGTAACATGTATGGTGTCACAAGTTGAAGCACTCTTTCATCTCCAAGTCCCAATTAAGAACTATGAGCTGATATACAAAAACCCGGTCCATCTTTACATTTCTGAAGTCTTAGACTAGCAAATTTGACATCAATTTGGGAACCAAGTCCTCATTTTTCGGCCTCTTCTACCAGGCCACACTATTCAGTTATTTTACGCATTGCAAATTGAAAAGTACTTTATTTTTGAAAATTCCGTCTACTAGGTACTTTTGGTCAATATATCTTTTAGCTGGATAAGAAAAGGCTTTTCCTTTTCACGTATTGGATACATTACAAATAGAAGCCAGAAATAACTACATTGGTTAGACGTATAAAGAGGAGCATGAGATATCCCTCAACATGTTTAACACTGCCGTATTTGTTGCACCTACATGACCCAACTTGAGTCCGTAACCTTTCCTATATAGTCTTGTATTTATTTCATTTATTTCATTTTGGTTCATTTATATGTTTCCAGAAACAAACAGTGAACTTCTACCCCCTTTTTGTAGTTAAATGATTGCTCACTTAGGAGACAGCTTCAGGCATACAAATACACAGTTACAAGTTTAGTTTCGCATTGTAGCCATGGTGAATTTTCTAAATATGAAAGTTTTTGTATAATTGAAGTTGAATAATAGTATAGCCATTCTAGTGGGTTTATATGAACATTTAGATTGTTTTTATCATGTTTTATAAGCCATTTTTCAGTTTGACCGTCCATACGTTCCTATCCGTACCGCCATAGATTTAGAAATTTTGTATTGTTTTTTCAACAAGGATTTGATGCTCTATCTTTTCAATGCAATTTTTTGAAAAACAGCAGAAATGCATATGATTTGTTTTACCTCTTGATAAATATACAATGTATGTCTATGGTTTCAGGAAAGGTATCACTCTTATTGATTGAAATTTTCCTTTTGGACCAAATTGTTTAGATCTTTGTGACATGTTCAACCCCCTATTTTGCAATATTTGATATCAAATAAATGCTGATTGTTGCAATAGTCACACAAAAAAGAGATTATCATATTTCATCATTATTACTATTGGCAATCAAATCTATGGACGATTCTCTTTCCAAAAATATGCACATGCATAACTCAAATATAAAGCCTTATTTATTAGGAAGGAAGGGAAAGAGGGTGTTTAAAAATTATGAGTGTCAATTCTAAGTTTTTTCCTATCTGTGAATTGACACAGTTGTTTCTTCTATTTGGGCGGCCTTCTGTTTCTTTGACATTTTCCTCATTTTCATTCTCGATTTTATCAAGGATTTACTATACTCAAAGATTTTTAAAACATGTACAGTTACATATATGCTGTTTATGTTACTCCTTTGCGGACAGCAAATTTTAATGTGATTCTTGTAAATAACTGTTAAGATCAGTTAACAGAGAAAATGATGTCCAAAACAGTGAACACTTTAAGTATTAAGCAACAGATAACAGGAATCTCAATTTCAAATTTAAACCTTGAAAAGGACAAAAACAGTTTTACATATAAAGGTACCCCCCCCTTTCCCCCCCAAAAAAAACCCAATAGATATTTGAACTTAATACTGTATTTTCTTTAAAAGGACGGTAAATAACTATTCTAAAATTAGCAAGTTGCCATACAGTTAAAAACAAGTTGCCATACAGTAAATTTGTCAACATGAGCAAGTTGTCGTACCCTAGACTTTATTTTTTATGGTCTATATTCTTTAAAATACATCTTTTTGACAACAAATTTCAGTAAATATGATGCCACACTATAATATTCTAAAAGCGTGTCTGGAAAAATAATGAAAAACAGTTCAATATCTTGAGAATGAGGCGACGGAAGACGATCGACCTCGAAATTTTCCGATACTAAGTGGCAAGTTTTGGAGTAGTACACAAAATCTTGTATTAATTTTGTCCTTATTGGCCTAATAATTTAAAGAATTATATATCAGTAAATCATTTCTTAAGCGGCACCCTCATCAAATGAGAGGAAATGCTTTAAATTGAATGAATTCTCAATTTGTTTACTTTTTTCTATTTCTCTCTGCTTCGTAAGTACCCAATTTCCGGTGTCGATGATACACAGTGTTGCAAGGGCTGTATTACCAGTCAATGACGTTAAAAACTTCCTTATATACACCACAGGCACTCGTCTCAGAAAAAAAATCCTATATACCTTTGTAAATGTATCTACAAACTAATGAGCATCAGTTAAAGTTTTTGTGTGCATTGAGTCAATTTAAAACTATTGTCTGATCGGTTGTCAGGTGGAATTTTTGAAAATTCATAAAAATTTGAAAAGATTCTAATTAAATATTTCGTGGAATGGCAGACTAACAAAATTTCATTGGTTGAAGACTATATACCATAATTTAAAAAACATTTTTTTTAAGATATGCATTTTTAAAATCCAACTTAAAACACTGTCGTCCAGTCCTTTTAGTAAAAATTAGATATTCGAACACACCTATTCTGTTTTTGGTTCTTTAGGAAGGTATTTCACTTGACCCATATATTTCATTTTTAGTTCATTGAATTTTTTATGTTATAAAGTCAACCTATAGCCTTGATATATAAAAATGATGGAATCTGAAGCGAGAAGATGTATCAAACAATTCTTGCTACATACGTTTTCAAGACGAAATATTCAGCTCAAACACACCCTAACATAAAAAGGTGCACTTGATTTTCTCTTTTCGATACAATTGTTGTCCATTTTTTGAGTCACATAATGGAAGGGCAGACACGAAAATTACTGACCTAATAGATTGATATGTTCTCCGTCCGTGGCCGTAAAAGAAAATCGGATATATATGAAATATAAATATTTGAAAAACGAATTGGAAATCTAAAAGTTGTCAGAATTACATGTTATGTTAATTAGAAAGTGATTATAGATCTAACAAATTTGCATTTGCTTTCTAAGTTTATAGATAAATAAAGCAATGCAATTAATTAAAGGAGAGTCTATACGTATATTTTTTAATTCTTCGCTGACTATACGTTAAAAGGCTGGTAAACACGTGTAAAATCTAGTTGAGGTACACTAGTCATGTTAAACCATTAGCGTTACCATCCTTGAATTTGTTTATTTCTAAAATTAAAAAATATTCAAAAATTAAACATTTCAAATAATTTTTGAACGAATAAATCCTGAGAATGATCAATTATCAAAATCAAAGCAAAACGAGAATGACATCATTCTTTATTGAAAATCAATCATTATGGAATGTTTTTAACATTAAAAATTCGAAAACCATGCATGTCATGACAGCAGAAGAGGGTCCAAACAATATGTCCCATTATGAAGATATAAATTGTAAAACAAAAAAGGGGTCCACACCCTGGTACATCCCCAACCTCTTGAAGTCACCACTGATCTTTTAGAAAACTAGTTTATTTAGCCAAACTAACCAGAGGTCAGTATTTGCTACCAAAAAAAAGTAATATAATATTATGTTAACATTGTGCCAAAATTTTAATTTATGACAGATTTGGAAATAACAAGAAAGCTCAATTAAAGTTTTAGCAAAAGTAAGTTATTGAAACAGTGCAAAAAAGTTCTATTAAATTTGGACTCTTAACGTTTATAGAAAAACATGTTATGTTAATTGGAATGTGATTATCTATCAAATTTGCATTTGCTTTTGACAGTTTTTGTTGGAGACACACAAAAAAGGAGAATGAAGGAAGGAATAAGAAAAGAAGTGAGAGCATGAATGTAAGTAGAACTAGGGGATAAAGAACGGAAGTTTAATGATTTGTTAATAAGATTGTTTAGAATAGTGACAATCTTGATTTTGTTTGTTTGTTTCACGGGATGAATGTTCTGAATTTGGCTATCATATATTTCAGAATTAAATTTCATGTCTAGAACTATCTTTTTTTTTAAAAGAACACATCTAGACATTATATTAAAACACCTTGATTACCCTCTGTGTGAAGATATTGCAAACATATAATCTTCAAATGTTAAGATAAGCTTGCAGTGATGTGAGGTTGTTTTGCTCCGTGTTGAAGGCACCAGTATGACATACATTGAAGAACAGCAATAAAAGTGTTGTTCCTTTACTTTTTGTGTGTTTCTTTGTTGTGCATGTACTGATTTTGTGTCAGGGATAGATATCGAAAATATTGTAACTTTGATGAACAATTGTAAACGATTCTAAGTTTTGTCCTGTTATTTCTGTCATCCTGTTCTAAAATATGGTATTTACGAATTTGTAGTTACATGATAAACACGATGGATGCAGCATGGGAAGCAGGATCTGGCTTCCCAAATGTAGCACCAAATATTACGCAAAGTTTTAATTGTGGTTTGTGTTACTCAGTCTTTATTGTTCTATACTGTGTCTTGTGTACTAATGCTTGTCTTACAAAAAATGTATGAATTTTGGTTTGCTCGTGTTTCTTCAAGTATGATCCTCCACTCTGTTTTCAGTTTATGAAACGATGTAACTCTTTCAGATAAAGTGACCTTTTCGATCCTATTAATCCTTAACTAATATGTCCTTTAAGGGATGTATATTATTAAGTGCTTACTATTATGGAATTTTGGTTCAATTATAATGTCTCGGAAATTTGAAGAGATTTATATGTCTTTTGACATATTCCCCATTTACATTCTCAATTCTATCTTGAGGAAAACGACGTAGCCATTTCTTGATGTTCTGTGAATTTTGAAATTAGTTTGTTTATAAAAATTATTGTAAGTGTAAACTGTATCAAGAATGATCTACATGAACATACATATGACTGTTGTACAAAAACATTACAATAGTTAGTATTTATAAATGTTAATGGTGTTTATTTTGCACGCAGGACAAGATTAACGAGCTTGTATTTTGCAACTTATTTAGAGTGTCGAGTCCTCAATGCTCTGCAACTTAAAAATTTATTTTGTATTTTGGTTTTCATTATTTATTGTAGCTTCACTAATGAGTCTTTTGTAGACGTAACGAGCGTTTGTCATTAAATTGTTCATCTTTGTATCTTAGTGGATTTATCATAGTCTGATTTCTTTGATGACGTTTTTTTTATAGATCGGGGTTTTCTTGTTTTTCTCAATCTTCGACTAGGTTATATATACCTCTGTTAACAAATATTCAAATTCAATAGCATTTGCATGAATAAATTACAGAGACAGGGCTTTGTTTGTTTATTTGTTTATTTAGGATTTATTCTTTTTATAATAACAACCGTTCGGGTCATGAATTATTTGAACAATGAAATAGATGAAAATCGTATAAAAAATAGGTTGAAATTCCAGATAAATCTTTTGTAAAGTATCATTAACAATTAGCAATGGATGGTATGTAGACAGGAGTTATTTTGATCTTGGATGACAAGACAGGCGTACGTGGCATTTACAAAATAAAAATAGCAAACAGATCGCGCAAATAAATATAGCGTAAATATTCCAGCGATCCTTGTAATTAAGAAAAACTCCTATTGTTTTACTGCACTAGAAAAATACACACGTGTTTTAATCTCTCTAAGTGACTCATTATGTTTTGGAGACACAAACATTTGTTTTATAGAAAAATTATTCATCACACACAATTTTGAAGAATTTAATGTTAATATGTATAGTTCTGTTTTTTTTTGTCTATGCAGTTCTTTCTATAATTCAACTTGGTTTGTTTGTTTTGTACCATCTGCTACTCGTACATTGTAGATTTATCATAATCCAACGAAGAGAACATGAAGCGATTTCTTCGAAATGATGAATTTTATCTCAAATTTATATGATGTGTAGTTTTTGTTGAAAAGCTATGATTTTTTCATGTAACTGAACTTAAAATATGTGTTCGTTTTCCTTCCTTATATCTGTTAGCTATAAACGTTTTATTTCAAACATACATAGACTCCTTTAAATGTAATATGTTTATTTGTAGTTGCAGTGATCATATGGACTTTGATATAGCAACCTTACCACAAATTAGTCCCTTTTTTGTTTTTTTTATTGATACAAGTTCCATCTGATATGGAAAGGGCACCTTTTAATTTTAAAGAAAGCGTATTGTTCGCAAATATACATAAACTGTTTTACCTTCTCTTTATCTTTGAGTGGTTTGAAATTCGATGAAAACGATATATAGAGCCCCAAGTTGTAATCCGGAAGGCTTTTGTTGATAATGAAATATCTTTGAATTATCTCTAGTTGAGATGGAGAAACAATGAAGAGGAGTTATAGAGAAAACGAATTTATTCTGTAATGTTCCTAAATAGAAAAAAAATATATATAAATGACCTGATCTCCACACAGTTTAAATGAATTCTGGTTTGTGAAAAAAGGGGCAAAACAGGCAATGTTGTAGCTTCATAATGTAAACTTTGAGTTTTGTAGGTATAAGAAGATGTTGTATAAAGGCCAATGAGACAACTCTCCATCCAAATAACAATTTATAAAAGTAAACCATTAAAGGTCAAAGTACGGTCTTCAACACGGAGCACCGGATCACACCGAACAGGAAGCTTGTAAAAGGCCCAAAAATTACTAGTGTAATACTATTCAAACGGGTAAACCAACGGTCAAGGCACGACCGAATGAAAAATATGACTACTATCAATATAGATAATGCCATGACTGTTGTAACTTGAATAATTGAAATTTATCGTTAACAAACTTTGGCTTTTAGACATAAACCGGTAGAAAAGAATAATATGAAATCAGCTAAGAAAATATATCTCCAATTGAAGTACAAAAGTTCTTAATGTGTAACAAAAGCGTTAAAATAAACACAAAATATATTGTCAAAATATAGATCATTAAGTACATTACATGCATAAAATTAACAATAAGAAACTACTGATCAGATGCAAATACAAAGAATTATATTATTGTACAGCTGAAAGGTTAGTGTATGCGCCTTAAACAGTTGGGAGTCCTAGGCTCTTTCACTGCCACTGGATAGGTTATATTAATAGGTAAAAAGAAAGCCGAGTGCGTAAGTCTTTCTTGCCAGTACATAGCCTCTACACTAACAAAACTTCTTCAGTGCCTCCCCGCTACATCACATAGTAACTAGGATCTAGTGTCTTAGGCCTTACTGTAGAGGATCGCGGAGTAGCAAGGACCCTAGAGATAATGTGTTTAGGCCCACCGGCGTGTGTATACACCCTAACACTCATAAACCTTGCCCCAGCTATGGGTTAATATCCGGCTAGGTTGAAGTCGTCAGCCTTGGAAGGCAATTCATATAGAAGAAAACGCTGATATAAATATCCGGGTAAATTTGACTCGTCAGTCTTGGTCGGCAATGGATCTATAGGAATGAAACATTGAGTAAAGATTCTCTGGTTCTCCAGGTTAGGGCTTGAGCGATAGGCCAACAACCTATCCTTGTAAAAAAAACTTAAAAGTTACAGAAATGAAAATGGAAAAACGTTCGCTTCCTATGCGACACATGGCGCTAACGGGAGATGTAAGTTTTAAGTACAGCTGAACAATTTTATCTGTTATATTGATTTAACATTGCAGTATTGAAACTACTTATACATTTGGTTTTTTTCTTTGTCAATATGTAGTTTTTGTTAAATTTAACCATTTCAATACCCAATATTTTTCATCCACAGATCTCGCAAAGAAAAGATTTATTTCCTGGGCCAACGTCATTCCATTGCCAATAGGCATTTGCATTTAGATCAATGAACAGTTCAACTGAGTCATTGCTAGGTTCATTTTCTTTCCAGTGATAATAATTCATTGCAGTTCCATCGTCAAACAACCATGGGCTGGTGGAGGTTTCCCTTGTTCCTTGGACAGTCACGTCAACGGTAACGTTAGATAATCTATCTACAAAAAAGGCAGAGATACAATGTAGAAAACAAAATATTTTATTCTTTCAGAAGGTAGTTAATCATAATATGAATATCTCGAATTATTTTTTCTCTTGGTCGTTAACTATTGTGGTATAACAAATCTCGTAAATAGTAAATCTATCATAGGTTGACTACGTATATTGCGTCTAAAACTAATATTGTCTAAAAAATATGTTAACACATATATGATTTTCTCAAGGAAATTAAATATCGTTTCATAATTTATATAATTTAAAGTCAATTGAAGGGGCTTTACATAAAAGCTGTTAAATGCACATATAATACTTGACGCACATTCTCATATTTGATGTATAACATTTCACAACGTCAAACGGAATTACAATTAGTCTGACAAAAACATCATTACATGCTTATAGATTCGATGATATATATCAGCATTTCGTGTGTTTTGTAGTCTAGAGGCAATCTAATAAGATATCAAGAAGACTGACAAAGACACGACGGTCACAAAATCGTTTGTTGTCCATTCGTTTGATGTGTTTTATCCTTTGATTTTGGCATTTGATTAGGGACTTTTAGTTTTTCCCTTGGAGGTCAGTATTTTTATGATTTTACTTTTTATGCATATAAACATAAATATGAATAGATAGCGACCTCGTTCAATTGGCTTATTTATTTCCTGTATAAGAATTATTTTTTCTATAATAAAATTAAGAATGGAAATGGGGAATGTGCCAAAGAGACAACAACCCGACCATAGAAAAAAACAACAGTAGAAGGTCACCAACAGGTCTTCAATGTAGCGACAAATTCCCGCACCCGGAGGCGTCCTTCAGCTGGCCCCTAAACAAATATATACTAGTTCAGTGATAATTAACGCCATACTAATTTCCAAATTGTACACAAGAAACTAAAATTAAAATAATACAAGACTAACAAAGGCCAGAGGCTCCTGTCTTGGGACAGGCGCAAAAATGCGGCGGGGTTAAACATGTTTGTGAGATCTCAACCCTCCCCCTATACCTCTAGCCAATGTAGAAAAGTAAACGCATAACAATAGCATCCTTCACCTTTGTTCATCTTTCATTGTTGATATTTTGTTTCAAATTATACACATAACTTTCAGTGAGTTTAATTTAGGTCTGGAGCTGGCTGGCATGTCAGTATATCTACTAGTAGTCTTTTGTTGATTTATGAATTATTTTCGTTTGCTTATTTTCTTCTGTTATCTATTTTGACATCGGACTCAGACTTCTGTAAGATTGAGTTTGACTGCGCGTATTGCTGTGTCCCTTTATTTTACATTTGGCTAGATGGATAGAGGGAGGTTTGTGATTTCACAAAACATGATTAAGCCGTTGCATTTTTGCGCCTGGTTTAAGTAAAGAGCATTTAGCCTTTGTTCGTCTCATGTGTTCTTTTAATGATAGCTCATGTTAATGTTTTGGAGTTAAGAATGACGTCCATTTTCATTGATCTAGTACAAATTTTTGTAAATGGGCCAACTGAAGCCTGCATCCGGGTGCCGGGTTTTCTCGCTGTGTTGAAGACCCATATGCATTGGTGGCCTAAGCTTAAGCTTTTTGGTCGGATTGTTGTCTATTTGGCGCATTTCCCTTTTTAATTCTCAATATGATTTTATTTTTTAAGGCTGAACATGACTTAACCATCCATCACTTATCTCTAGTTATTGGTATTAAATTGAATGTCACATTCAATGAGGTCGAATTTTTCCACTTGCTAGTGATCAATTCATTATAGCAATTGATATAAACCAGCTGCTATTTCATTATTTCACTTTCATTGGGGATGGAAAACAATCATACCCTATCAAGCGACCAGACAAACATGATGGCTGGACATTCCTAATTTATGAATGAACTAAAATTTGTAAAAACAAAAAATGGATAGAATGTCATCAACCCTACATGAAGCGATATTGTTTCGATATTATAAAAGAAGAACGTCTTAATGTTATCCATGCATCATCCGCCATCCAAATCCAGACTCGTAAGCAAGTCATCAACTCTACACAGGCAAAATCTGCTCACGTGCATTTCACATGAAAAATTTCACATGAGACTCACCACCAACGAGCTTATACATGAACTTTACGTGAAAATTTTCATGTGAATTACACTTGAAATTCATATGATTTTTACATGAGATTTATGTGAAATTCACATTATATAAATAACACATAGCTGAGAGGGTGATAGAGCAGATTGGTACCCCGAGAAAACATTGTCAACCGCGGCGAAGCCAAGGTTGACAATGCTTTTTCAAGGGGTACCAATCTGCTCTATCACCCTCTCAGCTATGTGTTATTTAATTTATTATACTGAACGTCCTACCATTTTTGTCTTTTACAGATTAATTTTATTTCAAAAGGATTTTCTATGACGTCACGTACATAACAACGTTACGAGTATTAAAAATAAACAACAAGATGTTTTTTATTTTTTATTTTGACAGTTAAATAATAAAATTTGATCCAGAACGTAAAACTTAAGCATTGTATTCATCTACTTGATGTAAATTCAATCCATTGTCCTTTAAATTGTCGATTTTTGATTGGTTTAGACGAGAGGGTAACATTCAAAAAAATTGTCACCCTCTCAGCTATGTGATAGAGTAAAATGACACCCTCGTATTAGCCAATCAAAATATGGCATTTTAACGTAAAGTATAATAAAAACTTATTTCACATGAGTTTCACGTATAAACTCGTTTGAGGGGAAATTCACACGTGAGATTCACATGAATTTAAATTCACGTGACATTGAGTTAAATTTGCCTGTATACGGAACAAAATACAATCAGAAAAGTCTTTGTCGATAAAGCAAACGCTCTATTCTGATTTTTTTTCTGCAACAACAACCATCTGGTTGCATCTGGTTGTTGTTCTTCTAAAATTGCTCTTGAAGGATTCTGTAATTGTCTTTCAAGGTTAATTTCGTAATGGACCTCCACTAAAATTGTCGTAAAAGAAAATGTTTTACTGAAACATTAAAATAAAATGCTTAAACGTTTTTTTTAAATTTTATCTTTGATAAGCTTTAAGTCGTATTTTGCACATTTTTCTGAAATGTCGGTTCCAAATGCTCTTCAACTTTCCAAATCATTTTGCCTTCCGACTCCATTGATTTGAGATGTATTGGAGACTCTTTGGTAAAAGGAACGGGTGTGTGGTGTTATTTTTGTTTGAAGTATATACTCTTTGTATTCGAAGAATCGCCGCCATATAGCCTTTTGTGCTGATGCGGCATAAATGATTCGCCAACCAATCAATCACCCACACACGAACATTTTTTTTTATATTTGATTGCATAACTTGTGGAATTTTTGTTGAATTCAAGTCGTAACAAACACCGTAATTTAAAACAATATTTAGCGTCTTACTCAATATGCGTTTCACCGTTCTTTGTTTTTTTAGGCTGTCAATTCTTAATAATTCTCCGCCATCCCGTCTACATATTTTACTTGCTGAGTAATAGTCTAATCCCTCAACATAATACTTAACACAATAACCATCGTCTTCTATAAATGTACATCCATCTGATAACCGACAAGCTTGTTTACTACATCCTATAATCAGAATAATAAGAACATCAATTATCTTTTTATGAAAGAATTACATGCATTATTAATGACATTCTAGTTATACCAAAAATTGTTTGCTGATGACGTTTGACACATTAACGATCATGAAGATTTTCTTTTCAAAACAGAATATACTTATATTAGCTACTTTACGAAACGTTTTAGAGATGCATGTTGACGTAGAGCTAGGATCGGGCATATTATTCAGTATACACTTTGCGAGTACTTATGCCCTATATCAAAATAAACTTACCGTTCATAAAATATATGATTATTCATCCTATATTAGTATTGAATTAAAAAATATATAATCTTGAAATGTGTATATAACAATTGCAACAAAACAAAATTGATAAAATGATCAATAAAATCTGTTAATAAGATAAATATTAAAGAATAAACTTCAGTAAGTCGCGTATCATAACAATTCATTTCAATTGTTCCCCTACCAACGTTTTTTTCTCCCGATTTTCGTTTGTAAAGTTTGTTTTCTAAATAGAATTGTTAGTTGCGATCCTATTAACCAGGGTTTTCACTGTCCAATATGCAATTGTGATTGTGTGTCGCCCTATAAAATTTTGTTTGGAATGAAAGTGTTTGTTGACGGGAGTCGAGACACAAAAAGTCAGTACGAGTCAACATACTTTCCATTTTTCATTTGTTGTTTTAAATTAGAATTATCTTTAATTACTGCCCTTGTGTCGGAATGAATGATACATATACCTTTAATTACTGCCCTTGTGTCGGAATGAATGATACATATACATAAAGTGCATAAAAAATCAGCCTAATTAAAAGATATATTAGATCTGATTCTTCACTTCCCGCCCAGCGGAAACTGGAATCTGTATTTTTACTTCTCAACAACCCAAACATTGTGCCGACGCCTTATGCACTCTTACATGTCTTAGTCTACAGCTAATAAAACGATGATAGTAAATTTGAAGTGCTTTTGTGTTTTTAGAAGCATACAAACTATAAAATTGAAAATGGAATTGATAATTAGATACTAGCGTATATTGTAAAGATCTTGTCTAAGATATATACCCTTCAACTAAATTACTTAATAAGGTATATCGTTTTGTTACAATGAGCTTCTAAGTATCTTAATATTTATAGGAAGATCCTATTGAAAATATGCATCAACATATATTTTTACATTAACCACAATTTTCTAATTTACAACATTATTATATGTATATCATTACCTCTAATCATTTGGTAAGTCGGAAGTCCATCATTGTTGACAATCAGCTGTAAGATTTTAATATCAGTCCGTGAAATTGAGAGCAGCTGACACGTACCACTGTAAAACGTTGACCAGAAACAGGTGTCAGCCATCATACATTTCGCTATACACTGTATGTGTGAAGTTTTACGAATACCGCCTATTTTCCATGATGAAATATCGGTTTTTTGAGGAATCTTTCCATCATATTTAATGCCAAAGGACGTCCGATATTTGGACTTGCAATGCCCTAAGTAAATGCAAAATAAAAGGATTAAACTAAAATGTAAGTATTTATTCATATTTGTTTTGCCTATCGAAGTCGTTTTTTTTTCACATCAATTTTGATCTTTCTCCATAAACTAAGTGCAGAAATCTCTGTTCACAATCTAACGGACAACACATTTCACAAGCATAGCATAAAAATTGTAGTTTGGTGCACTGTGTTGATCAATAATTACGAATTTTATGCTTGGTCCGAATATATATAGCGAATTTTAATCAATAAAACAATACCACGTGCTCAATAACGTAGAATCGCAGTAATAAAAACGTTCTATTTGATCTGTACAATGTTCACTTTTACGTAGAATTATTGGCTGTGAAAAACATGCATGTGCCGTCAGATCTGGTTGTTTTAGTAGATGTCATATCTTTTAATAGTTGATTTTCCTTAAAGAACTCATTACTTATGTGTCCTTTGTTTAAGTAGTCAGATCTATTCTTTGATGTGTTTAATGCTTACATTTTGATATGCATTCACGTTGAAAGAGATAGATTCAAGTAAGATGACTTCCTTTGTTATTTTCTTTCATGATTGTTTATATCCTTATTTACAAAAGTAAAATAAGCCAAAATACCGAACGCAAAGAAAGTGCAAAACGGAAGTTCTTTATCAAATGGCAAACAACTCAAAAGCTTAAACACATCAAACGAATGGAAAACAACTGTTTGAGTCCTGACTGGTTACACGCATTTCCTGATGTAGGAAATGGTTGAATTATAGCTAGCTAAATCTTTCACTTGTATTGCAGTCGCATAGAATTTCATGATATTGACAATGTTTGAGGAAACCACACAGACAAAATATGTAAATTTGTTAAACTTTATACTTCAGCAGTCAATATTGTGTTATAATCTTATTCACTATAAACACAAATAGTTATTTGAACTCATTTAAGTGCAATTTTATCATTGAAGTTTGCACACTAATCTTTTTATCAGCTGTTGGTTTGAAAACGGGAATGTTAAGGCAGTTTGGACGGCGTTTGTAAAATTTACGAAGAGATGATTTTAACTTTATCATTTGAACCATTTGGTTTCATAGCGTCCCTGTGAGGAGCAACCCTCTATAAAAGAAATCATGGAAATACAAGCCCTGAAATATCGTATCAACTCGGAGATATTGCTACATAGAAATTGAAAGTTCATTATTGGGAAGGTGAAATCATTTTTTTTGTTGTCATTAAGATTTATTTCCAACCAACCCTCAATCAATGTCAATATCTAAAAGTCAGTCAAGATATGGGGAAATCTTTGCTGTATCTGCAGTATCATTTATCGCAAGTTCGATTGGATAGATGCAATCAACCTAATCATCGAATTATAAAGTGAGTGAGCATTATATATATTGCGGAGAATAAGGTTTTCTTTCGCTTTTTCTTTTCCTTATAAGTTATGTATAAAATCAGCCTCGTGTTATTCAACGAACAAGTTGGCAAGAACGGGGACACAGTTTGTTCCCATGAGAATGACCATTTTTTGTTGAAATATCCTTTCTCAAAACGTAAAAAACATGCCGCTAATTATGAAATCATGAATCTTAAAAATATTTCCGAACTATTATTTTTTAACAAAGTAGGATTTGTCCTTTCCGAAGACAAGATATTCGTTTCTACGTTGTCCATTCTTTTTTATGAAACAAAGCAAAAACAACTCAATCAATTTTTCTTTTCGTTTGAAATGTGGAATAATTGTGTAAAATGTAGAAAAGTCAAATGTATTTATGTATTTATAGTGATGGTTTTTTTTTTAAATTTCGTTGGAATTTTGTAGTGTCCACATCTGATTCAAGATACCGCTAGAATAGGTAGTTTAACAATAACGTTAAAGCCCGACTTTGATTGCTGATGCAATTGATGTTAATAGTTTAGAATCAGGTTTTATAGAACAATTGGAAGGCCCAGCAATATATCTTTGTTTGTAAGAACGCGTATGTCTGTAGTGTATATATCCAATACAATGACGGAAAATCCTTTTTTCATCTTTAACTAAATGTATAAAAGAACTCGGAACAGTCCTTTTCTTATCACGGTAAATTAAGTGTTGTGGTGTATATGCTCAGTTTCAATGTGGAAATAAAGAAGGAGGGATAAAAAAAAACCATTTTCCTGTCCCCAATAACCTATGACTTATGATACTTTTGCTGAAATTCTCCAGTCATTCAATATTTTACAAAATTCTTCCAACAACACTTTACATACTTTAAACAATGCTCTGAATGCCCGCGGTTTCGTGGGTGTATTCTAATTATTTTTATGATACGTACCTTTGTAAACGTTTTGTTATTTAACTGATCTAGATAACAAACATGTAGGAGATTTACATTTAGGCACTAAAAATCTGTGTGCAAGTCCTCTCAACATGCGTATACGTCATTAAGACAGCACCCCCTAATAATAAAAAAAGACAACCAGAAATCAAGATTCCTGGTGGCAACATTTAGTGTTGTGAGTTCGAACTTCACATGGTGCATTCGAATCCAATCTCAATTGATTAGGATAAACAGAACGCCACAGTATTTTTAAAAGTGCTTACAGTGGCGTTAAAAACCAACAACAGTTATCATCTAGAGGTCAGAATAAAGTCACCAACAACAGACACAACTCTTTATGATTTGTCAAGCTTTTAATCGTCCTTAGTCTATACAAGTTGTGAATGAATTAAACAGTCAAAGATCTCGTAATAATATAAAGAAGAGATACTTCCCTATTTTTCAAAGAAAGACTAAACGTAATAAAAAAAAGACAAAATATAAGCAAACAAAACAATTCAGAAATGTGGATAATCAGGCACCTACATATAAAACTAAAAAGCTATATTGATATAAATTAGATATGGCTGATGAAATATGACTTTGTAATATTAATAATTGTATGTGATCAAACCTAGTAGAATTTTTTTTAAAACACTTCTGATAATATTTAATGCAATAAAACATATTTTATACATTTTGAATAATCTTTCTGAAAATTGATAGAATAATAGTACTGATCATTTATATTTTATATTCTACAAAGTAGGATCAACAGTCACAATAACTTTCTTCAAAGTAAGAGAGTTTTTAAACTGAAGTCTATGTAACTGTTTCTTAGTTTAGCAGTAAAATACTGCCTGGAAAATATCCTACAGAAAAGGAATATATTTTATACCAAAAATATTGACAGAAAATTCTTTAAAAAAATAATGCTTAAAATTATTAGTGAAACTGACACAATTTTGAATTTCAAAATCATTATTATTGTAAAATTAAACTATTAGATTAGCTTGCACAGTAGCCCTTTGTCTTATTTCTCATTATATAGATTATGAAAGTAAACTTTTTGAAAAAAATGGGGCTTCTTCTCTCCAGGTAAGGTTGCTGTATCAGCTGCTGTATTGTATATATCTTACCTGAATAATTGGATATTAATCTCAGAAATGAAATGAAATTGGTGGGACAAATCTTGTGCATTTTACTTTAATAATGTTCAATGATGATTAAATTTGACAAAAATTTGCCAAATAAATTCAATTTTGTAAGAACACATCTTTTGACTTAATAAGCTAGTTTTTGCTCTTATTATTGTAGCTTACTTATCAAAGAGATAATAATATAAGCAAGGTTTTAACCTATAAAATATAAATATAATTAACTGACCTTCATTTCCGTTTTAAGTATTTTTTTTCCTTTTTTCTTTGCAATGCATTTTCTATTGCTATTTTTTGTGCCTTTGTCCATCCATAGGCTAACAATAATTTGTCAGATTTGTCAGACTGATTTCCCGAGACGTATAGTTTCAAACGCAATAAAGAAGATCTTTGTTTGTTGTTTCATTTTTCCAGTGTGTAAATTTTACTATGTACATGACCCTGACACATATTTTGTTTTTAACGTTACATGACGTATGTTGGAAAAAGAAAAAAATGTCACCGTCAATTTGTGTAGGGGATCAAAAGGGGTTTTAGTTATTTTAAAATACAGGTGTCGTATGGAATTGAGAAAAACCACAACTTTTAATCAAAATGTTATTCATATCTTTTATAAAATCAGTATTTTAGAGTACTTTTGAAACAGGTACAATGAAAAGAAGCAGCTAAAACCAGATACAAATTTACATGGCTGGTGGTCACTAAAATTGATGTATAAGAGTAAAAAATTATGGCTTCAAAATTGTGTAGAAATTTGAAATAGGTATCTCGGTTTCATTTAAAATTATAACCGTTCTTTTCTGTATTTGGATACGCAAACGTCAAGTTAGGAAAATCGATTTTTTTTTGGCGAACAAAAAAGATGGCTATTTTTTCAGAACGGACAGGATAAAGGAATAGCAATAACAAGCTATTTTTTATAATGTGTGTATGTCGTAAAGTAATTATATTGGTAAAAAAACTTACAAATTTTTTAATTTAATTATAACAAAAGCATGACAAGTTGAAGAAAGTACTTTAAACGTCAATCTTTTAGCCGATTGATTTGGCGGACTTTTTGACGTTATGAACGACTGTAGCTCCACCTAATTAATTCCCCTTGCTATTGTTGCTGATAGAGCTTGACGACAGCGGACGTTTCCAAGAACTTGCTTTCCAACTGATATGGTCTAATTCTCTGAAATAGAAATGGTAAGTGTTTTGTTTCTGTATGTCCTGTAACCCGAGCAATTTCTAGTTTACTTTTGGTTAAAATGATAGCAAATTATAGAGTTAGCTCCCCTCAATTGTTTATTTCTTGTGCATTTTACCAAAATGATATCTTTATAAACCAAAGAAGTGACGGGAAACTAATTTTAGTGGATCATTAAACAACTTGAACTTAAATCAAAAGTATGATAGTTGTGGTATGAGTGCTAAAGGAACAACTCTCTATCCAATGTATAACTTACCGGTTTTTAGTTTTTAATGTGTTCAACATTGTCTTATCTGAAGCAGGTTGGCACCCCACTCGAATACAGCAGAATTTAAGTAATGATAAAGACTGAAAACTTCCTTCATTAATAGAACATTATCTGACTGTTTAATTATTAAAAAATCCAATTAAACATAAAGTTACATTGTAGGAATGAGAATAACAGTTATTAAATACAAAAAAATTGGCTTAAATTTAACAAATACTTACGAAATATTGTTTGAAACAAATAAAAAAAAAACATGTGAAACTACCAAACTACTTACAAGAAAAACGCAATTAGCAGATAAGACCCAAACACAATATTTATTTTGTTAAATGTAATTTAGCATGAATATTAATACAATGAATATATAAATGGTTGATAAGAAGAAAAACACTCGTGTACAATCAAACATCGAGCATCAAGCAAAAATATTACAATCATATCTTAACATATTTTGCTCATTACAGTAAATTGTATGGGTTAGATAATCCTTTTCTATGTTTACATTGTATAGTTATGTCTGTATAATCAATCTCACAACAATCTAAAATTAACCCAGTCATATTCATGCAGGTATTTCGCAGAGAAAAGGTCTTGCGTCAGAGCCAATTTCTCAATGTCATGCCACTGTCAATCATAAACGGAATAAATGTAAATGTATCGTTCTGCACCGCTATTGTTTGGTTGACCATCACCATTGTTCCAATTGAAATAGGTCATGGGTGTTTTATTGTCAAACATCCAGTTGCCTGCATCGTCTTTCGTTCCTTGGACAGTCATATTGAACCTTAGGCGAAGGGTAAATGCTACAAAAATACAAAGATAAAAAAAAAAACGTCTGGTGACCCTTTGCAAATTTGTTTTTCTCCTGGTCACCAGAAAAAATGAACAGAATGCATTGGATTATCAATAAAACGAAATACTTATAATTCATAAAGGTATAAGTATGATTTGTTCATCTTAGAACCGTTCTTTTGTCGACTTTTATAGATATCAGATTGGAGAATCAACTCAAACGTGATATGATTTTTTAGAAACATTCACTGGTAGAATTACAATTTCAAAATGTTGGAATGCTTTAAGTCACAAGCACTTTGTCGATGTTCAAAAGTAGTCAATTTCAGTCCTTGAAATAGACAGCAGCTCACATATCCCGCTGTTAAACGTTGCCCAAAAACAAGTTTCTGCCATCATACAACTCAATACATTTCGTTAGAGATATTTCATTTGAAACCCCAATTTTCCATGATTAAATATCGCTGGTAGTGCGAATGTCTTTTTCATATCTAATGCCAATGGACGTTTGCACTTCAGACAAGCAGTGCGTAAAATCTATGCAAACTAAAACAATTGAAATATAATGAAAGTATTTTTTTTTATATTTATTTCGCCTTTAAGTCTATCTCTTTATTCTACTAGGGTCTCTGTCCGTAGATAAATCTCCTACTGTAAGCATTGCATAAACATAGCAGTAGAAGAAGTAAGTTCGGTGCTCTTGCTAGATCAATTATTACTAAACTTTTACTTGCTCCGAATATATAGACGATTTTTATTCAATAAAACAATATCACGCTTTCAATTTCATTTTATTCATCATAGTCTTATTTTTTCCGATTCTCATTTTAGAAGTACAAATTTAGAAAATATTGATTCCTTAAAACGCATCTTCCTTCCTGAATTTCTTGCACGAATTCAATTTGAACAAAAGAACTAAAAATAATTATGGTTAATTGATCTCCGTTGTAACAATACTATATTCTAAACAATGTAACGACGTTTTAGATGAACTTATTTTTAGAAAGGAGTAAATAAAAGTTCTATCATAATTGTTATACAACTGGTTTAAATCATTGGATAATTAATACAGATCTCAAGTTTGATTAATTGCCAACTTATAATATATTTATAAGCAAAATACAACTGACTATTGTTATCTCGAACACCAACCAGAGCAGAGATCTTTTTAGATACCCGTAATTTTACAGACTAAGAGACAGGAATCTTGTTTGGATGGGTTGGGGATCAAAATTGTGGTCTAAAATTACAGTACTATTATAATCTTATATTATTATCATACAATATGACATTTCGTCTCCTTTTTATTTCTTTGTATAATTTCAAAGATTTCCTGTAAGTATAATTTACCTTATATTCCAAATGGTTAATTTCCATTTCAGAATTAAGGTTCTTTCTTAAATATGCATTCATATGTACAACCAATGTAAGCACAACGTAGCCAGAGCTTGGAACATTGGAATAAATTTCCATAAATAAAGACGAGTTCCTTAGTGTGTTTAATACATGAAGCTACTGAAAAAGAATTAGTTTTTAATAAATTTCGATAGTTTAAACATTAGTTACCTGGAAATTGAAGAGTACCAAATCTTTTATTTCGTTGCAGTTAAGATTAAATACTCATGTAGCAATAAAGCCTCATAAGTACTTCTTCTATGTAAAAAAAACTGTCGGTATTGTTTTTACAAAGTAAGATAAATATTCACTCAATGTGTACTCTTTCACAGCGAGGCTAAATATACCTTATGGAAAATCAAACTCACGATTTGAAAACAAATGGTCAATACTAAGGCAAATACGTAAAACGATCACAGGATGTAAAACAGTATACAGAACACAACATTGAACAAACTAAAGACTTAACAAAATATGTGCACATTATTGGAGTTTTCGGAAAACTTTATTTTTAAATAACGAGCATGTTCTCAAATATACAAATTTACGAACCTTGTAATGCAGTTTCTACACACACACAAAAACCCCAAAGCAATCATTTATTTTCACAGGTTAATTTCTGAGCCACATTTTTTTCAAAACCATGTTCTGTTAACAGCATTGGCCAAAAAATTGGATATTGTCTTCTTTTGTAAATTCTATTCTGCATTTGTATACAAAGATTGCCTCTTCCAAAATACAAAGGTGTCCAAGGCAACAAAAAATACTTACAATTTGCCTTGAACTTAAGTACTTTGTAATTAAATAAAACCACTTGTGACCTACACAAATAAAACCTTGGAAAATTCAACACTGAACGAAACTAATCCAGAATGGAACTGTATTACTTGTATTCTTTAATATAACCCATAGGCGTATGTATATCTAAAACAACTAGAATCTAAAAAGAGATTCATTGAACCATCGTGAATAAAAAAATACCATTGTGTACATATCAAAGCAGCGTATGACCGATCTTGCATATATTTTGATGATGTCTACTATCAATATTTGCAAAAAGTAAAAACACAAAAATATTGAACTCCGTGGAAATTCAAAACGGAAAGTCCCTTATAAATAAAATCAAAAGAAAGCTCAAACGAATGGATAACAACTGTCATACTCCTGACTTGGTACATATATGTTTTATGTAGAAAAAAAGTGCATTAAACCTGGTTTTGATCCTAGCTAAATCTCTCACTTGAATGACAGTCGCATCAAATTCCATCAAAATACGAATGGTTGAAAAAAAAAAAACTATTAGGAACTATAAAAAAGAAAATGTTGTATGATTGCAAATGAGACAACTCTCCACAAGAGACCAAAAACACACAGACATTTACAACTATAGGTCACCGTACGGTCTTCAACAATGAGCAAAGCCCATACCGCACAGTCCCCGAAATGACAATGTAAAAGAATTCAAACGAGAAAACTAACGGCCTTATTTATGTAAAAAATTGAACGAAAAACTGTCTTATTTTGCAGATAGTTTACTATTTGGAATTGTCTAATTGCAAAAAAGCTTATTAAAAGAAACTGTCAAAATTGGAAAAATAGCTGATTATTAGGAACTGTCTTATCTAATAGATTATTGATGATTCCTTTAGAAAGTTCCTATCTATCTATACTATTAAACGAGAAGACCTCACTTTGGGTGTCGCTTCTCTTCCTTCCACAATAAACCAATCATCATGCATCTATGTCCTATAGGTACAGTGGATAGTCATATTTGTCATCCATTCATATGGTTATTCAGATTGAGTTATTTTGGGAGAAAAACGAGAAAAAAGGCGTCCGGATATGTTTCCGTCATTGGACGAAATTTTAAGTCATATAAGACTTCCAGTTTGCGTTTTTCTGTATACCTTGAACATACATATACTACGAATAAAGAGTATTTTCTGTCTGATATCATTTTCAAGTGAACTATCCACGGCGGTCACAGAGTTTATTAGATAGAGATGGTCTGTATAATATATCAATGACCGCCGTGGATCGATTTATATTAAACTGAGAATTAAAAGTAAAAACAAAATACACTTTACAGTAATGAATGAGAGGGGGGCAGAACCTTTTCGGGACGTCGGGATCGGGTGCTTTTAAGATCGGAATTTCGGGATGACGGGATATTTAATTCTTATTAAAATCGGGACCTCGGGATTTCATGTTTGTACATGTAAGCCCGGGATATCGGGATCAGGAACCCTACGACAACACCACCCCCCTTTATGAATGTTCATAATATACAGTTAAGAGCTAAAATTATTCATGTGTTATTAAAATAAATAGAGAACATTTTTTTGGGGAAAAAGGAGGAGCCGGGCTAGAAAAGCAATTGTCTTGTCCCAAAGTACCTATAGCTATGACTTTTGATACCTTTTCTGAAATTCTCCAGTCTTTAAATCCTTTACATAAATTCATTGATTACAAAAAAAAAAGATGTGGTATGATTGCCAATGAGACAGCTCTCCATAAGAGACCAACATGACACCAAAATTAACAACTATAGGTCACCTTACGGCCTTCAACAATGAGCAAAGTCAATACCCATAGTCAGATATAAAAGGCCACGAAATGACAATGTAAAACAATTCAAATGAGAAAACTAATGGCCTTATGTGTGTACAAAAAACAAATATATAACACATAAACAAACGACAACCACAGAGTTACAGGCTCCTGCCTTAAATGTTCATAATATACTAAATGTATGTTCATAATGAAATAAATAGAAAACCAAAAATTGGGAATTTTGGAAATAGGAGGAGGGATACAAAAAACTTTTCCCTGTCCCCAAGTACCTATGACTTTGATACTTTTCCTAAAATTCTCAAGTCATTAAATATTTTACAAAATTCTTCCTACAACACTTTACATACTTTCAACCACGCTCTCAATGCCCGCGATTTCGCGGGTGTGTTCTAGTATGTATAATTAATATCAAGACAATGACAGAAAAAACGTTTTTTTTAACACACTATATATGCCTTTGTACACTGTAAATGTAAAGACGTCTTTATGATTTTAAAATAATACATTAAGGACTTATCTTCAACAATGATGTATAATTATCAGGACCTGTACTTTCTAAAGGGTTGTATTGTTGTAATTCGAAAAAGGAAAGAAAACAATTGTACTTCTTACAATACTGTTCACTATTACTCAGTTATAGTGAAACACAAATATAACATAACACGGATGTATGTTCAAAACTATATTACTATATTTATTTTTACAGTAGTTAATTATTTTGAAATATATGATATTCTGACCTCTCATTTAAAAAGTATAAAACAACCTACAATTAATGCTGAAAAAAGTCAATAAATTTTGTTGCTGATGTTAGAAATAAATCACTAAATTCAAGTAAAATACATGACATTAGAATCATTTGAACATAATCATGATAATAGGACATATCTGCCCTATAGCAATCACTTCTGTGTCAATCAATCCTTTCAAATCTGTATTCATTTAAAGAATGATACACTCTAATACATTATGATGTACGCTTCTAATTTATTGTTAGTGATTTAACAAATTGGGTATGAATATGATCAAAACTAAATCTCTATCATGGTATTAATTAACTCTATAGATTGCACTTTGTAAAGAAATTCATGAACCAGTTCTCTTTTGGATAGATAGTAAATATTGTGTTGTGTTTACCTATAGTTTTCAAGAGCGCATCTTCCTGTTTCTTCTCATAGAGACACAACTTTCATTGTTATTAACATAGTTGGATAGCTGTATTAAATTCTTTGTATATGAATACTCAAGGTAAATAAAGGCAACAGTAGTATACCGCTGTTCAAAACTCAAAAAACAAAATCGGGGTAAGAAACTTAAACTGAGGGAAACGCATTAAATATAAGAGCAGAACAACGACACAACATTAAAATGCAACACACACAGAAACGGATTAAGCATTAGACAAAATCCTATGGGAATAACAAATATAACATCAAAACCAAATACATGAATTTGGGACAGATAAGTACCGTGACACGCCTTATAGTAATGTGAATTCACACTCAAAAACAAGAGAAAACAAACGACACAACGGAAACACAACGTTAAAATGTAACACACACAGAAACGAACTATAATATAACAATGGCCTTATTCCTGACTTGGTACAGGACATTTTTAAAGGAAAAAATGGTGGGTTGAACCGGGTTTGCGGCATGCCAAACCTCGCACTTTGATGGCAATGTTAAATGTAACATTAAAATGACAACATAATATTACAGGACTACAATACAAATAAATAGGAGAACGTATTATGCAAAGAAACACATGAATAATAGATAACAAAGCCATCAGGTTTAAAATTCAATACGCCAAAAACGCGCCTCGTCCACACAAGACTTACCAGTGACGCCCAGATATAAAAGTTCGAAAGTAAAAAAAAAGTACAATGTTGTACAGCACTGAGGATCAAAAGTTGAAAAAGGTTATGCCAAATACGGCTAGGGTTTTTTGCTTGTGATAAGAACATCCTTATTATTTAGAACAATTTATGCTATTGCAAACAGTAAATTTTACAAATGAATATCAAAGATATTCATGATAAAACTGAAGTCTTAACTAATTACAGAAAATAAAACCCAAATAAATAATACAAAGACCAACACAGAAAATAGACACACCCGACTTAGTCCAGGCCTGAACGCAAAAAGTCATAAAAATGACGTCACATACGAAGTGGTGAAAAGGCACAAAAATTACGCCACATTTGAGTTTCTGAAAAAGCACAAAAATGACGTCACATTTGAAAAACTATATCTAAAAAATAAAATAGAATTAGGATTGATTTAAGATTATAGTAGAACTAACTACTAATATTACATTGAAACACAATGCACATTGCAATACTTATTAATAGCAATTAACTATAATATATATGTCCGGTTTGTTTTGAATCTAACTTCAAACGTAGATTACGTTGACGAAAATCAAATCTAATAAATGAAGGCGGTGATGAATTTTCTTTACCATAACACATGAATATAATAGAAAAGACGTCATCACATTTGACAAAATCCGATGAGAATTACAAATATAACATTAAACATTTAAACTAAATACGTGAATTTGGGATAGATAAGTACCGTAACACGTCTTATAGCGAATTCACAATCGGTAATAAGTCACGTTTGGTAATAAAAAAAGATTAGACGACGTAATGACAAACCACAATCTACCATGTGGTAAAAATGTCCTTAGCTAGTTTGGTTAAAGACACATCGTATGGATCCACCAATTCGTGATGGTGTCCATAAAATTTGCGGAGTGTCAATTTTAATCTGTCCTCCTTATAACATTGTTGGAGCAGTTTCTGCGTAAGGAGCACACTCCTGTATATGAAGTCCATATAGTATGAACAAGAACGAGAATAACGTATCAATTGTGATATGTAAACACCATACGAAGGGGAAGAGGGCCTGTTACTGCAGAGAAACGGGAAAACGATGATTGGGAAGTTGAAATCGTCTCGTTTATCATAGATTTTCGTGTGAAGTCGTCCATCTGCGTCAATATTGAGGAAAAGATCAAGGTATGGAGCAGTCCTTCTAGTATCAGTAGTATCCTTAATTTCAAGTTCACCGAGATATATGAGATGTAAGTATTGGCTGAAATATGGGTTATTCAATGACCGAACATCATCAATATATCGGAAAGTAAAATTAAAGAATTTCGCAAGGTGCTTTTTCTTTTTGTCTTTTAGAAGGTTCTGAATGAATTATGCTTCATACGGGTAAAAAAACAAATCGGCCAGCAGGGGTGAACAATTAGTACCCATTGGAATACCGACTGACTGTTGAAATATAATTCCTCCAAACTCAACAAATATATTGTCGATCAAAAAGTCCAGAATTTTGATAATATCATCTTCCGAATTTTTTCACAAAATATGAATTATTGTAACTCAAAACAAGAAATTTGTATCTACGATTCCCATTTTTATAGAAAAAGCTCTGTTTTATGAGATGGTGAAGTCGATCTTTCAACTGAGCATGGGTAATGGTAGTATATAGTGTAGAAAAATCAAAAGTTTTTATGTTGCTGCAAAATCAAGGAGAGGTACACAATTGTAGTATAAGATTAAATTCCAAGTGAAGTCCGATACAATTAATATTATAAATATGCCGCAGAATCCTGTTTTAATTTTTCAAACAATAGTATTGCATGTGATTTTTCCATTTGTTAATGAAACTTCATTGCAACAGCAGCACAGTTTTAGGGGTGAAAGTAGTTTGCATTTTTTTTTACATAAAGGCAACCTTATTTGGTAAAAACACACACAAGTTAAAACAAAAACATTGTTGACAAACGCTTTACAATGTAAAGATAAATATGAGACAGATCCCGCTTCTTTTATACTAGTGAGAATATGTGAATCATTTAACAACATTAAAACTAAATTAATCTAGAACGTCTATTTTAAAATGTGTAAATTATTAGTACAGTTTAAATATGTGCTAATTATTAGTACGTATTTTCATTATTATTACAACAACTTGTCACGTAAAGTGTAACATCAAAGGTTTTTTCTCTGTGTATTCTTTAAATCTTTTTGCAAATTTGAGAATTCTTCAATACTCTGCCATTTTTACTTTGCACCATTTCGCAAAGTGGGAACTTCTGTTGGAAGTAAAAGACCACTTTTCCTCGCCTATTCTTGACTCTGCGCGATTAACGACTTCTTCAGGAGAGTACACATTCCATCCATCGTAAATGTAAACAGTTAAATAGTCATTTTTCTCAAATTGTACGGTTTCTTTTATTATTTTCTTGGGATGGAACAGAGATCCTACCGCGTAGTGTGCTAAAACTAATTTGTTATCGGACTTGACTTCCATAACAACTGCATCATGCCATAACGAGTAGTAAGAGTAAGACACTATATCCCCCTTTTTCACACCATGTGGTCGAATATGCTTCCACGGAACGGAGAGAACTGTCTGAAGTAATCCACCATAGCATGAATCGCAAAGCCCTTTATTTGTATGCATCTCTTTTAAAACAGGAGCGTGCAGACAGCCAAAGCTTGTGTTAAATTGCATGACTTGAAAAGAAAAATAATGGTTGGTTACACACCAAGTGGCAAAATGTTCACAATTGCTTGTCGCTAAATTGTATTCATAAATGTCGTTCCCCCCAGATTCATTGCTTGTAAATCTCTCCTCAGCCCTACGTACTATCTCGTCTCTACTAAACAATGGACATCTGTATGATACAACAAATGCGCTCCCGTCTAACGGGATTCTCTTTTTCTCTCGATGTAAACTCTTTGAGTTTTCATCATTTTTTGGATATGAATGGATAGCAGTGACGTCAATATTACGACTGTTCGAACCGTGTTTTTTGACAACTATTAAGTGATGGTCACAATGCAAACTTCTTAGAATGATATGATCACCGTCGCACACTTGTTCACTCTTCTTAATCGGTTCCTTTTTCACACAGCTTTTACACGAGTCGATATTGTTTCTTGAAATTGGAAAGTAATCTTTGTCGGACATTTCATCTGAAAAAGAACAAATAGTCTATAACAACAACAATCAATAAATCAAACAACCTAATGAACATAATGCCTTTTTCTCTTACTTGAGATAAATGTATAATGAGAGGATAAAAGATTTTAAATCACAACGAACAAGAGTTTATTATTGTGATAAATAAATGTGATTTTAAAATAACTTTAAATAAGAAAATTTTAAATCTAACAGGCTAGGCTGGTTCTTTTTCTTTCTATGAATACTTAAAAATTTTAAACTATTTTTTTCTATCAATCACGCATCTTTTCCCGCTTATATCATGTACTATGTGGTTAAAATTATAACATATCATTTTAAAAATTAAAATTACTGCATCTGATTGATATTTTGCCAAAACTGTATTTATTTATGATAAATACAGTATAGCCAAGGAAAAAAAATGATTTGTTTTTCAATTATTTCACAGAAGAGTGAATACGATATAATGTAAACAAAAATGACTCCCTTTCTAGTACAACCTGAATAGATAATTAGTATACAATATCACATTAATTTGGTGATAAAAGGATATCTTTAACCTTTCATTATTTTATTGTAAATTTTCATTTAGCCTTACGATGCTTTTGTTCCATAATATATAATAAGGCCATTTGTATATATGTTACAGTAAATATGTGAAATTAGGAATTACACGTGATCACTAAACAATTCGTGAAATAGATATGTAATTACTATTCAGTTAAGTAATTCCATGTATTTACCGGTCGTTTTAGTGATTACTAGATAAAAACGTCCTTGTTCTTATAATTCTAAAAGATGGATATAAATATTACGTTTTAATGTTGTTGAAGATTGGTGTATCATTTTTTTTTAATAAATTGTATGTCCCCAGACAAAGGAGTAGGTCCAGTAAGGACCGATTTTGGCCTCACATTTCAGGTTCATCTGACGAAAGATTTTGACCACTTTTTAAACACTTAAGTGTCTATTTTATTTGAATTAATTAGTTTATGTGAAAGATTTTAACAGATTAAGTCATTAAAAACGATCCGATTCAAGCTCAAATATGAAAAATCTACCTAATATGCCTAAAAATGTCACTTTTCAGATGGTTTTTGGTAAAAATGAAAGTGGCCGCATCCGTGTTCATCCTCAACCTTTATATATGTTATGTATTATCATAAAATACAACTTACATTTCAATAGTAAGGATTAACACGAATGCGGCCACTTTCGTTTTACACGAAAACCGTCTAAAATTTAACTTAAATGCTAGAATTATGAGGATTTCAGTAATTTAGCATGACTTAATGGTACTAGTACCGGATATATGTGCATTGTATTGTCAAAAACAGCCCATATTTATGTAGCAAATGAAGATTTGTCAAATGATACTTTGGATATTCTCAACCAATCAAATATTGATTAAACTATAAATATGTTTAAACAGAGGAATAATTAATGTTAATCGGGTTTTATTATTAAAAAAAAAAAGAAAAAAGATTCTTCTTTAGCTTCTGACATATTTTTGATGTTACATTGTACTAAAATATAAACTAAATCACATTGAAATGTTTTTTAGGATTGATATAAAAAAAAATGTCGTAAACAAAGCATAAAGACAGTGGAATAACACATTTATTTCCCCTGGCTTTGGGAGATATGGAAATGTGTTATCCCTAAACAATTCATAGTTCCATAGGGCAAAGCCATCGGGAAATATGAAATTTTTTATGGTGAACAAATCTTTATATATCCCTCGGGCACGGGAAACAAATGTACAATGTAAGCTGTCCGAGATCTTTACATTAATGTCTGAACATTAAATCTAAATATACGACTAGATACAAATGAATGAAACTAATTTCATTATACGACACACAAGATAAAACACATTCGAGTTTTGTTTAAAGCGAGGATGTTTCACTGCTGACCAAAACATAATTATAATTTTCCTTCATTTTTATCGGTCAGTTAACTCTTGTCCTGACAAGGTTTGTACACATGAGAGAAATTAGATTGACTCTAACGTGTTCTGTCATAGAAAAATATATAACAAAATGTTTTCAAAAAATATAAAATGAATAAAATAAGTCTTTTGCATTAAAATTTGTCTTGGTAATACCAGTTTGGTTCCAAACCGTCATGAAATACTATCGTTTTATTTAGTCGGATGTTAATATTATTTTAATAAGCAGAAACACCAATTTCGCAAATACCAAAGTCGAAAATTATTTTTCATTTGATAATTTTTTCTAAATTTGTATCCATTCTTGAACTTTTCTTTATTTTCGATCTATAATTGTACATGTAATTTTTAACAATTGATATTCCTATACAAAATATGTTTCAACATCGAAATAAAATTTCTTCAATTTGAAAAAAAAATAAAAGTGGTATGGGAGTATCAACAAAAATTGTTTGAATCATACAGAGAAAACACATTATCATGTATATGTTCCAGACCATATGAGTATTTGGACCGTACGCGTACGGTCCGGACCGTATACGTATACTCGTACGGTCGGACCGTATGAGTATACGCGTATGGTCCAGTACGAGCTGACCATACATGTTATTTGATCATATGAACTTACTCCTTCAAACAAACATTTATCACAATCTTTAGTTTTAGTTTTACAAATTGTTATTATTACAATTACTAGTAGATGGATAAAATGAACAAACGAACAATTGAAATTAAATATGTGTTTAATTGTATATATGAAACCTATTTTGGTACTCTCGTTCAAGGTGACACTTGCTACCACAAGTAACGTAATATTTTTTAAGGTTTACATGTTGGCAGTTAATGCATGTTCCTTTGCATTTGCATTACTTTGTGAAGTTGCTAAATATATTAAAACAACTGTCCTTCCACATTATGTTTACTTACAATATCTTCGATTTCAGTTATCATAATTCAATTAATGGATCACTGATCGACATGCTAAATACAAGAGATTAACAGATTTAATTAGCGTGAATTTTTTAAATAGTTAACATATATAGTTTCTATTTCAATCACCATTGAACTTTTTTATATTGATTTGAGAGTTAAGTTATGTTGATCTGTTATATGCATTTGTATCTAATAAACTTGATCAATTTCCATATATCAGTCAGACCGTACGGTCCAAATACTCATACGGTCTGGAACATATATATACAATGTAGAAAAAAACAAATTGTTGGAAATATAGAAATACAATTTAAGAAGCTACACATGTAACTCTTAATGTGTGGGGTTTTTTTTTTTTTTGGGAGGGGGGGGGATATTTAAAGAAAACTTGGGTCACGATTTTTTCCTGTTATAACAAAACATAGACAATTTCATGAAGATTCCTTTAATAAATTGTATGCAAAGTTTAAAAAAAGCAAAATCAAGTTAAAATATTCTTCTATTGCAAACAAATAAATAACCACATGGATGTATTTCGTTTTATAAATGAAAATTTTGTTTCTTACCTAATTGCACTCCTGCATTACCATATGCTGACTTGTTTAAAAATGTAGCCCTATTGTGTTTACCTATTTTACAATCTAAGTATTTGGAAGATACCAACTACCTTAAAGTATAAACTATCTCTATCCATTATTATAAATTTAATATACAATTGTTTATGAAAATAATATTCCTTAAATAATATCTGTATTAGTACCTCAAATATCCTATCATGATGTAACTAACAAACCGTAATTAAGCCTTTTGTATACCAAGTTTATATGATTCATCTTCTACCACTGATAAAATTGTCATTTATGTACACAATTCAAAAAGGTATACAAATGATCCGATTAATCTAATGTTTTTGAGATCTTATACTTTATCATTTAATATGTGACCCACATGAAAATGGTATTATCAGTTACGTAATGTGATATTGTATTTAAACACCAGATTCATGACATGACAAAGGTCTGCCATAGGTTCTTCGATCAAAGCTATAAAAAAAAGATAATGTGTCCATAGTACACGGATGCCCAACTTGAACTATCATTTTATATCTTCAGTGGACCAAAACATACATTTGGCATTGAAATTGGACATATCAAATCATAGGTAATATGTGTACTAAGATTTAACTATTTCGGACTTCAATCTTATCATAAACTACCTTGACCAAAAGCTTTAACCTGAAGAGGGACAGACGGACGAACGAACGAACGAACGGACGAACGAACGGACGAAAGAACGGAGGCACAGACTAGAAAACATGATGCTCCTCTTCTATCGTAGTTGGGCATACAATACATGACGTGCAAAAGCTACACGTGTCATGGATGTGCACGTTGCGTTTTGGAGTAATTCAGTTGACTTAACGGATAAGAACTAAAAAAAAAATTCCGTCATCAATGTACACGATCACACATTGTAGACTAGAATATAAGTCATTATAATAATTATATTCTCTTTTTATGATCATTAACTAATACTAATTTTTGTTTACAGTTCCTTTCTACCTTCTATAGTTTATACGCAAAATACATAATGGGTAAAAAACAAATCGTAATTCAAAGGCAATAACGACTGACACTTTCCTCCAAAGTGATCAATA